>NW_022196197.1:392090-484237 GCF_008641045.1 Pistacia vera
TGCATTAGAGGAAGAGAGGTTGATTAGAGTGTTGAGGGAACATAGACTAGCAATTGGATGGACCATTTCGGACATTAGAGGTATCTCACCATCATTTTGCATGCATAAGATTCTCATGGAGGATGACATTAAGCCTAGGGTACAACCACAAAGGAGATTGAATCCTTCAATGAAGGAGGTGGTGAGAAAGGAGGTCGTGAAACTCTTAGATGCGGGGATTATTTATCCAATTTTCGATAGTCCATGGGTGAGCCCGGTACAAGTGGTTCCGAAGAAATGAGGGATCACGGTAGTGAAGAATGAGAGTAATGAGTTGATACCAACAAGGACGGTGATGGGCTGGAGAGTATGCATTGATTACCATAAACTAAATGAGGCGACAAGGAAGGATCATTTCCCATTACCCTTCATTAATCAGATGTTGGAGAGGTTGGCAGGACATGCCTATTATTGTTTTTTAGATGGGTATTCAGGATATAACCAAATTGTCATCGCTCCTGAGGATCAAGAAAAAACGACCTTCACTTGCCCCTACGGCACCTTTGCTTACCGACGGATGCCATTTGGGTTATGCAATGCACCAGCAACATTCCAAAGATGCATGATGTCAATCTTTGGAGACATGGTGGAACGGTTTATAGAAGTCTTCATGGATGACTTTTCAGTTTTTGGCTCATCATTTGATAACTGTCTAACTAATCTTTCTCTTGTTTTACAGTGATGTAAGGAGACAAACTTGGTTCTGAATTGGGAGAAATGTCCCTTCATGGTCCAAGAGGGAATAGTGCTCGGGCATAGGATTTCCAAGGATGGGATTGAAGTTGATCGAGCAAAGACAGAAGTGATTGAGAAGCTACCACCACCATCAAATGTCAAGGCAATCCGAAGTTTCTTGGGGCATGCGGGGTTTTACAGACGCTTCATCAAGGATTTTTCTAAGATTTCTAAACCCCTTTACAATCTATTGAATAAAGATGTTGTTTTTTATTTTAATGATGATTGTTAGTAATGGCCTCTGAATTATTTCATCGGAATTTTTATCTATTAGAGTTAGGAATTGTGATCCGTAATTGTCCTTTTTCTATTCAATGAGTACACATGATGATAGCTGATTATGGACAAGTTTTCGGTCTTTGTCTTGAATAACATAACCTAAGTTAAATAATCCGAGCTTGCGTGATTGTTGCTTAGATTGATCTATTCTCCTAATTCTTAAGGCTGCCATTGAATTAAATTTAGAGAGCTTGTTCTAGGTTGTTCAAGGGTTAGTATCTACTCGAAGAGCTTGTTTCAGTAGTGACAAACTAAGGGAGAATTCGGGTAACAGAGCTTGTTGTTCCTAGGGTCAGTAGTTCCATAATGACGAGATGAACAATGTTACGGTTACTTTATGTCCAATGCATGTTTAGGTGGATATTGAACCGAGAACTGATTGTTTCCTGATATTTTTTTCTCTGTTTTCTTTAGTTTGCCTTGATTACAAACCCCCTTTCACTACTATTGTCATGTTTACTGTTTAGCGTTTTATTTTATTTTTCTGTTTTTTCATTGTTTAGAACATAGGAATAATCGAACCATTCCCTGTGGGATCGACCCTTACTTACCCTATATTAATTCAGTAGTTAGGTTAGGAAGGTTATTAATTTGGAGCATTCGGCACGCTACCAGGATGGCTCAGGATGCGACCTTTCATCGAGTCTTAATGCCTGGGTATTCTACTCGGGACGTGGTCGGTGTTTGCCGGCCTTTTGGGACCTTAGGCCTGCTATTTGCCACTTGCTTACCCTTCTTTCGACGCGCTATAGTGCACGCGGCGCCATCGCTCTTTTTTGCTTTCGCACGACTTGCAGGCATTTTTGTGGTTGCATCGCCCCATTTGATTCGGTGGCATGCCCGGTCCAAACGGTCCAAGCTTTGGTTGATTGTTTGGAGAGTATTGTTGAACCTCTCCAGGTAGCTCATGATGGCAGGGTCAAGTTGTGAGCTTGAAGGGATATCCCCCACGGCATTTTGTGGGACTGAGGGCACCTCGGTGAGAAGTGTCCTCTTGTACTTGGGGGATCTCCTCAGCACCATGATTGGTTTGCTCAGGTTCAATCGGTGAGCCATTCGCTATTGTAGGACCAATTAGTTAGAGATTCTCTTGATGAAGGACGAATATTAATCAAGCCCTCCTTCTAGCGCCAAACTTTTGATGCTTGATTTTGACAACAACGACTTGCACGTAGAAACCCTGAGTTGACTCAGAGACCACCATGAATAAGGGATTGGAGTGTAAATGGTGGAAAGACAATGTTTAAGTGGTTCAGATGTTTAAACCGAATCCTACGTCCACTGATATTGTATTTATATTTGAAGGATCAGGTCGCGCTTAGTGAGCTGACTTTTAGAGTATTGAGAATACAAATGTAGAGAGGAGAATAACTTTACAAAGAGAAGATAGCTAATCAAGAGTAAAAATGAGCGAATCCACCAACGGGAGAGAAGCTCTCTATTTATAGTGGGTACATTAGGTAATGTATTGAATCCGTAAAAAGGGTCAAGTACCGGTGCAAATCCTTCTTTGCGTCCTGTTGTTCACCTATCGGTGATTTCCTTGGTTCATGTAGGGATTAGACACGTGGACGGCCTCCACCTCTCGTCAGTCTGGCGCACACCCACTGCACAGCATGAACGACTGTAGGATCTGCCAGACTCTAACCATTTATGCTGACTGGGCTCTACATTAGCCCTACTTTTCCAGGCATAACACTATGCAACCTCATACAACTACATTCAAATTTCAAGCTGAATGCATTCTCTACTTCTTCTTTGCCTTTAAACAACCGAAAATTCTTCTCCATCCAAAAAACAAACTATTGCTCCAAACAATAATCGTGAATGACAGTCCGAATTGCTTTTCCCTTAAATTTTTAAAGCATAAGACACGATGTTTTCCAACCAACTATAGAAGTCCTGAATTTTCCCTTCTCCTGAACAAACCTCCATATCAATTTGTGAATGGAAGCTAAAGAAAAGTGAGTCATGCGAGTCAGCTGAACCATCACAAAAGGCACATCTTAAATCCTCAGAGCTAGTCCAGGCCTGCATCCTGTCTTGGGTAAGGAGTTTGCCTTTGATGGCTACCATAGGATAAAATGTTTCGGGATACAGGTTACGGTCCAAACAATGGAACTCCAAGGAGCCATGTTACTAGTCGGGCCTAAGTCATGCCAAGAATGGTGTGAAGAGTAGTTCAAAAGTTTATCATTAGAGGATCTCCACATGACTACAATTAGAAAATAAGGTTACTGGAGGCAGGAGGGGCTTGAGAGATAATCTGGGTAAGCCTCTTGAAAGCAGTCAGGCCATTAAGACCATCTCCAACCCACAAACCCAAATGGTGTGATTTTTGGTATGAAACACTATTGCATCTCCAACCCATTGAATCAAATATTACACCAAAAGAATATTCTTTAGAATATTCTCTTTCTTTTTCTTCTATGTATGTCAATATTAATATATTTCATCATTATTTTATATATATTAATTAAATATTGGAAATTATTTTTATTAAATAATAATTACTTTGAAAATTATACTAATTTAATAATTAAGCATTTATTTAATCAATAAACATTACATTTAATATAGAAAAACAATACATCTAATATAAAGATTAAAAAAAAAAAAAAAAGACAACACAACACAAAGTAAATCCATATCGAGAGATAACAAAGTTTATGATAATCCGTAAATTATACAGTTTTATTTGATCTTTCTGTCGGATTTCAGGTACTTTCTAGTGCATTTTTACCTGAATTGGTGCTTAATTCTGTACTTTTCGTGTCTCAGGTTAAAATGGACTTTTTGAGCGAATAATAAAGACAAAATGATAGTTTTGACTCAGAAATGAGCGGATTTCAGAAGATAGGAGAGTTTTGAGCAGGACAAGCACGATGAAGCTTGTTTCCAGAAGAGAGCCGAAAATCAAGAATCGAACGAAGAGAAGCAGAGTGGCAGTTCTGTAATTTCAGAACTTTGAAGGAGCTTCGCCCCCGAGAAATTGTCTTCACGCGGCGAAGTAGACAGAGACGATGTGGAATTTCTTCATTCTTCGCCGCGGCGACAGTCAACTTATTCAGTTTTGTAAACGCACAGTTTTGTGTTGTGCGTGTTTTTGGCTGGGTTTTTGGACTAAGTTAAAAGAAAAACTTAACCTTTTGCCAAGGTTAAGTTTATGCAAAGAGCAAGACTCAACCATGGTTCCTGTTGACCTTGAGCTTGAGAGGACTAATAAGACTAAACAGAGAGAGAAAGAAAGAGATACACTTACTGCAGAATCTGAAGAAGTTGTTGTAAAATGGCTGAACAAGAAAATAGGACACTGAGGAATTTTCAGTTCCCACAGTGAACGGAAGTGGGTCAAGTATTACTAACCTACAATACAAGCTAACAACTTCGAGATCAAGCCGGCAATCATCCAGATGATCCAGCAGTCGGTTAGATTCAATGGTGATTTGAAGGAGGATCCGAATCAGCACATTACAAATTTCTTGGAAATTTGCGACACCTTCAGCAATGGATTCGGATGATGCTATTAGGCTGGTTTATTCCTATTCTCATTGGGAGATAAAGCAAAAGGGTGGTTAATGGCATTACCCCGGGAACAATACAACATGGAATGATCTGGAACAAAAATTCCTGACCAAGTTCTTTCCTCCAGCAAGTGCAGCGAAATTGAGAAATGATATCACATCATTTCTCCAAGATGATGCCGAGTCGTTGTACGGGCTTGGGAAGATACAAGGAATAATGAGAGTGCCCACACATGGTTTGCCGGTTTGGCTTCAAGTCCAAACATTCTATAATGGTTTGATGGGTAACGTGCAAACCATGGTAGATGCAGCTTCAGGAGGGGCTTTGCAGAATAAGACACCTAGAGGCGTATGAGTTGCTTGAGGTTTTGGCAAGCAACAACTATCAAAGACGCGAATGAAGGTTACGACGAGGAAATCTTCGGGTCTTCATGAAGTTGATGCTTTCACAGCCACTCAGCCCAACTCACGCACTTCAAAACAGTTGGGAACTATGCAGGTAAATTCTATACAAGCACCTCAACTAAATGTGACTTTTGTGCAGGAAACCATGTGAGCAGCGAGTGCCAAGTTGGAAACACATTTGCACGTCTTCTTCATCAACGGAGCAAGTAAATTATTGGCAGGAAATCAAAGACAACCGAACAACCCGTTCTCCAACACATACAACCCAGGGTGGAGAAATCATCCGAATCTGGCTTGGGGAAATCAGAAAACCAACAGGTAACCAATGGAACCAAAGGCAAGTTCCAAATAACCCGCCAGTGACCAATCAACCGGGAGATCAAAGAGTGTCGAAGTTGGAGGATATGTTCGGTAAATCATGCAAGAGACTACAGGGTTCATGAATGAGACGAGGACAAACTTTAGAAACCAAGGGCGTCCATTCGGAATCTTGAGGTACAGATGGGCCAATTGGCCGAGAAGCTGATGATAGACCACAGGGTTCTCTACCAAGTAATACTGTAACCAACCCACGTGAGTAAGCAAATGTCAAATTTTGAGAAGTGGGACAATCTTGGAAGAGGTAGGCACACACTGAGGTGGAGCAACCCGGAAAGGAAGAGTTTGAAGAGAAATTGATGAAGAGATTAATTGTGAAGAGAATTCAGGTTCCTTGGGGGAAGAGAAAAAAAGAAGATGAAAGGCAAAAGAAGAAGGAGAAATTGCCATTCCCGAGATACCATCAGAATTAGCACATCACACCCCACCCTGCCTTTCCTCAGAGATTGAAGAAAAGAATCAGGATAAGCAATTTTCGAAGTTCATTGAAATTTTCAAAAAATTGCATATTAACATTCCTTTTGCAGATGCATTGCAGCAAATGCCAAGTTATGCGAGTTCCTGAAGGAATCCTTTCGAACAAAAGGAAATTAGAAGATGAGGAAATGATGATGACTAACGGAAGAGTGCAGTGGCAATCCTTCAGAAGAAATTACCCCGAAGCTCAAAGATCCAGGGAGTTTTCTATTCCTGGTGTTATAGGGGATATTACTTTTGATCGTGTGCATGGATCTAGGAGCTAGTATAAATTTGATGCCCTTTTCTGTTTTCAAGAGATTAGGGATTGGTGAAGTGAAGCCAACGACAATGTCATTGCACTAGTGGATCGGTCGATAAAGCACCCGACGGGGATAGTTGAAGATGTATTGTGAAGGTGGGGAAGATAATTTTTCCGCGGACTTTGTAGTGCTGGACATGGAAGAGGAAATAGATTCCTCTCATTTTGGGCTGACCATCTCTTGGCCACGGGAAGAGCACTGATTGATGTGCAGAAGGAAAGTTGCTATTAAGGGTTCAAGAGAAACAGTAACTTCAATGTGTTGATGTAATGAAGTTTTCCATCGGAAGCGGATTCATGTTTTAGTGGGTTGGGGATGAACTTGTTGTGGATCATAGAAGAAAACATCCCAGAATTACCTCTAGAAGCGTGTATAGCCAAATCGAAAACAGTAGAGGTAGAAGAATCAGCAAGGAACGATTGTGCTAGAATGTTAGAAGACACTTCAACCGTTGAGGAAGAGTCAAGATGCAGAATTGAGGAGTTTGACTTTGACAAAGAGAGGGCAAAGGAAAATAATAAAGAAGCTCCAAGGCTTGAACTGAAACCCTTACCACCTCACCTTAAATATGTCTATCTTGGAGACTCAGGAACGTTTTCCGGTATTATTAGTGCAGATTTGAATGCCTGGGCTTGGAAGTGAAAAATAAATAATTGCAAAATTGCCCAAGTATATATAAATGCAAAAGGTTGCATTTTAGTTCATTCTTCACTTATTCACTCAAAAACAAACTAAAACTCTCTCAAACCCACAACCACTCTCTAATCTCTCAAGGTGGTGTTAAAGTGTGGAGGTTTCATCCTTTTGAAGCTAATCTTCATCAATCCAAAGCAAAGGAGTAGGTATAATCTCTTTTCAAGCTTTGTATGAAAAAAAGTTTTTTTTGAATCCATCCTTTCGTGCTTTCTTCTCCATTTCCACCACTCTTCATGCATGCATGCTGGTCTTTTAGAGAGCTTCGCACTCATCGGTGCGACAGTATTTTTTATTATTTTTGGCTGATGGGGGATTTTTCATGGGCTTAGGCTCTCCGAGCAGGTCGACTTCTTCTAACTTGTCAAGAATAGTTGATACAGATGCATTCAAAAGTGTATACTGATTCAACGATCGCAACGAGGAATTGGAGCATAAGACTTTTTCGGCTGGAACCATGGTGTCTTTTCTTTTTGTTGATCGTCATTAGCCCATCTGCGATCAACTTTCCTACTTTCCCCCCGACCAGGCGCACTACCTGAAGCTCCGGGGTCGTGGCAGTGGAGCGCTGCCACAGAGTTTTCAATACAAAGGTATTTCTCTACAAGGTTGTAGAAGCGGGTGAGGGAAACATCATCCTTAGCTTGTAGCTCTTTCCACAAATCGGTCTGTGGGTGAACTCCCGCTATGATGAGAGTCCGAACAGACTCTTCGGGAGTGTGAGCTACCTTATTAAGCTCTTTGTGGAATCGGCCGATGTAAGACTGGAGGGATTTATCCCTCTCTTGCCTTATGTTGTTGAGGTAGCTTAAAGGCATTGAGAACTTTTGGTTTGCTTGGAAGTGTCTCAGGAATGTCTTGCTCATCTGAGGCCACGAGCTGATCAATCCCGTTGGGAGCGACCTGAACCACCGTTTGGCATGAGAGGTTAGGGTTATTGCCAAACAATGACACTTCGCCAAGTCTGAAACCTGGTGAAGCTCCATTAGGTCGTTGAATTCATACAAATGATCCTACGGATAAGAATTTCCATCGAACACCCGCATATTGGGCATTCTAAATCTTGATAAGAGAGGGACGACCAATACCGTCGGAGAAAAGGGAGACGTTGCTGCAACCTGCCCTTGCTGATTTTGCTTAGCTTTTAGCTGATTTAGATCTTGCTGTAGCTCCTCAATCTAACGTAGCAGAGTTATCTGGGGATAGCTTTCCCCCATGCGAGTTCGACCCTCGCAATTGCGATTGAGGAAAGTCCTAAGGTCGGATTCCTCTTCGCCTCGACCAACAGTTCCGGCTGCTCTTAACACACGCTGGCTAGAGTCGTGTGATGGCGATGAATGGTGCGGGAAATTTTCACAACCTCCGTGGTGGTACGAACTGCCCCACAGAGTATGGGAACCTCCCGCATGATGACTATCGGGATCATTATTCTGGCGGTGATGAGAATCGCCCCGCCTAGCACTTTTATGGGAGTGCTCATGCGTCGTGGCATGGGATGTGATAAGAGTGTAATTTATATATTTTTATTCCTTCCATACTATGTTTTTTTGTTATGTTTTATGCCTAGTTGATCTGATTAGAGCTTATTTTGTAAGTTTGGCATATTTGGATAGACTTTAGGAAATAATTGAGAAAAGATTAGGAAATTCCAGATTTTCCAGATTTTTCGTTATTCTGACCAGTGCTACGTTTTTCAGGTTTTTCAGGGAGCTAGATTCCTCGATTGCAAAAGTGTTCTTCAGAGAAATTAAAGTAGACAAATAAAGCTTTTCAGAAAGGTATTATGGGCAAGAATCCGAGTCCGTTTGGGTTCTCAGTAGTTGTTGCAAAACCGGACCTGGAATCCTAGTCGCGGAAGGTTTCCTTAGCTGAGTATTGAATCTTCGAACGGGCCTAACTGGAGCGTCAGATATCGAAAACGGGTGATTCAAAAGCCCAGATTCATCTACACATCCTAGACTACAATTTTTATGAAGTGATGGAGCCCAGAAAAGATCTTTTACATTGCGAGAATCCTGGTGCAAGCTGGAGACGAATTCTGGAATCCATATCTGATCAGATTTTATCAAATCTGGAAGTCTATCTTCTAGGAAACGTCTAGGAAAGAAATTCCGTGATTCTTGGGGAAGAATTAAGGAAAACACATGTTATTTAATTAGAAGTTTTTAGGTTAAACGGGGGGAGGACAGTAGAGTTTTAATTTTGGAGAGTTTTTGCGTTCTAGATCAAGATGTGCGGCTAATTTCCTTCTTCAGTTCAAGGGGATTTTGAAGCCTAATTTCATGTCATTGGTGTAGCCTAACTTCAGTAACATTGTTCTTAATCTCGTTTTTATTGGAATTGTTTATGTTATTCTGTTTTAATTGTTTGTGATTCTTGTTTGAGTGATTTAGTTTTGGCCTGCTAAATTGTTTAATCAGAATTTACCTGTTAGAATTAGGAATTGTGATCCGTAATTGTCCTTTTTCTATTCAATGAGTGACACATGATGATAGCTGATTATGGACAAGTTTTCGGTCTATTGTCTTGAATAACATAACCTAAGTTAAATAATCCGAGCTTGCGTGATTGTTGCTTAGATTGATCTATTCTCCTAATTCTTAAGGCTGCCATTGAATTAAATTTAGAGAGCTTGTTCTAGGTTGTTCAAGGGTTAGTATCTACTCGAAGAGCTTGTTTCAGTAGTGACAAACTAAGGGAGAATTCGGGTAACAGAGCTTGTTGTTTCCTAGGGTCAGTAGTTCCATAATGACGAGATAGAACAATGTTACGGTTACTTTATGTCCAATGCATGTTTAGGTGGATATTGAACCGAGAACTGATTGTTTAACCTGATATTTTATTTCTCTGTTTTACTTTAGTTTGCCTTGATTACAAACCCCCTTTCACTACTATTGTCATGTTTACTGTTTAGCGTTTTATTTTATTTTTCTGTTGTTTTCATTGTTTTAGAACATAGGAATTAATCGAACCATTCCCTGTGGGATCGACCCTTACTTACCCTATATATAATTCAGTAGTTAGGTTAGGAAGGTTATTAATTTGGAGCATTCGGCACGCTACCAGGATGGCTCAGGATGCGACCTTTCATCGAGTCTTAATGCCATGGGTATTCTACTCGGGACGTGGTCGGTGTTTGCCGGCCTTTTGGAGCCCTTAGGCCTGCTATTTGCCACTTGCTTACCCTTCTTTCGACGCGCTATAGTGCACGCGGCGCCATCGCTCTTTTTCTTGCTTTCGCACGACTTGCAGGCATTTTTGGTGGTTGCATCGCCCCATTTGATTCGGGTGGCATGCCCCGGTCCAAACGGTCCAAGCTTTGGTTGATTGTTTGGAGAGTATTGTTGAACCTCTCCAGGTAGCTCATGATGGCAGGGTCAAGTTGTGAGCTTGAAGGGATATCCCCCACGGCATTTTGTGGGACTGAGGGCACCTCGGGAGAAGTGTCCTCTTGTACTTGGGGGATCTCCTCAGCACCATGATTGGTTTGCTCAGGTTCAAATCGGTGAGCCATTCGCTATTGTAGGACCAATTAGTTAGAGATTCTCTTGATGAAGGACGAATATTAAATCAAGCCCTCCTTCTAGCGCCAAACTGTTGATGCTTGATTTTGACACCAACGACTTGCACGTAGGAAACCCTGAGTTGACTCAAGAGACACACATGAATAAGGGATTGAGAGTGTAAATGGTGGAAAGACAATGTTTAAAGTGGTTCAGATGTTTAAACAAGCGAATCCTACGTCCACTGATATTGTATTTATATTTGAAGGATCAGGTCGCGACTTAGTGAGCTGACTTTTAGAGTATTGAGAATACAAATGAGAGAGAGAGAATAAGCTATTACAAAGAGAAGATAGCTAATCAAGAGTAAAAAATGAGCGAATCCCACAAACGGGAGAGAAGCTCTCTATTTATAGTGGGATACATTGAGGTAATGATTATTGAATCCGTAAAAAGGGGTCAAGTACCGTGCAAATCCTTCTTTGCGTCCTGTTGTTCACCTACTCGAGTGATTTCCTTGGTTCATGTAGGGATTAGACACGTGGACGGCCTCCAGCCTCTCGTCAGTCTGGCGCACACCCACTGCACAGCATGAACGACTGTAGGATCTGCCTAGACTCTAACCATTTATGCTGACTGGGCTCTACATTAGCCCTACTTTTCCAGGCATAACACTATGCAACCTCATACGAACTACATTCAAAATTTCAAGCTGAATGCATTCTCTACTTCTTCTTTTGCCTTTAAACAACCGAAAATTCTTCTCCATCCAAATAAAACAAACTATTGCTCCAAACAATAATCGTCGAATGACAGTCCGAATTGCTTTTCCCTTAAATTTTTTAAAGCATAAGGACACGATGTTTTTCCAACCAACTATAGAAGTCCTGAATTTTCCCTTCTCCTGAACAAACCTCCATATCAAATTTGTGAATGGGAAGCTAAAGAAAAGGTAGTCATGCGAGTCAGCTGAACCATCACAAAAGGCACATCTTAAATCCTCAGAGCTAGTCCAGGCCTGCATCCTGTCTTGGGTAAGGAGTTTGCCTTTGATGGCTAACCATAGGATGAAGAAATGTTTCGGGATACAGGTTACGGTCCAAACAATGGAACTCCAAGGAGCCATGTTACTAGTCGGGCCTAAGTCATGCCAAGAATGGTGTGAAGAGTAGTTCAAAAGTTTATCATTAGAGGATCTCCACATGACTACATTAGAAAATAAGGTTACTGGAGGCAGGAGGGGCTTGAGAGATAATCTGGGGGTAAGCCTCTTGAAAGCAGTCAGGCCATTAAGACCATCTCCAACCACAAACACCAAATTGGTGTGATTTTTGGTATGAAACACTATTGCATCTCCAACCCATTGAATCAAATATTACACCAAAAGAATATTCTTTAGAATATTCTCTTTCTTTTTCTTTCTATGTAATGTCAATAATTAATATATTTCACTCATTATTTTTATATATATTAATTAAATATTGGAAATTATATTTTTATTAAATAATAATTACTTTGAAAATTATACTAATTTAATAAAATTAAGCATTTATTTAATCAAATAAACATTACATTTAATATAGAAAAACAATACATCTAATATAAAATGATTAAAAAAAAAAAAAAAAAGACAACAACAACACAAAAGTAAAATTCCATATCGAGAAGATAACAAAAGTTTATTGATAATCCGTAAATTATACAGTTTTTATTTGATCTTTCTGTCGGATTTCAGGTACTTTCTAGTGCATTTTTACCTGAATTGGTGCTTAATTCTGTACTTTTCGTGTCTCAGGTTAAAATGGACTTTTTGAGCGAATAAAGACAAAATTTGATAGTTTTGACTCAGAAATGAGCGGATTTCAGAAGATAGGAGAGTTTTGGAGCAGGACAAAGCACGATGAAGCTTGTTTCCAAGGAAGAGAGCCGAAAATCAAAGAATCGAACGAAGAAGAAGCAGAGTGGCAGTTCTGTAAATTTCAGAACTTTTGAAGGAGCTTCGCCCCGGCGAAGAAATTGTCTTCACCGCGGCGAAGTAAGACAGAGACGATGTGGAATTTCTTCATTCTTCGCCGCGGCGACAGTCAACTTATTCAGTTTTGTAAACGCACAGTTTTGTGTTGTGCGTGTTTTTGGCTGGGTTTTTGGACTAAGTATAAAAGAAAAACTTAACCTTTTGCCAAGGTTAAGTTTATGCAAAGAGCAAGACGTCAACCAGTGGTTCCTGTTGACCTTGAGCTTGAGAGGACTATAAGAAGACTAAACAGAGAGAGAAGAGAAAGAGATACACTTACTGCAGAATCTGAAGAAGTTGTTGTAGAAATGGCTGAACAAGAAAATAGGACACTGAGGGAATTTTCAGTTCCCACAGTGAACGGAAGTGGGTCAAGTATTACTAGACCTACAATACAAGCTAACAACTTCGAGATCAAGCCGGCAATCATCCAGATGATCCAGCAGTCGGTTAGATTCAATGGTGATTTGAAGGAGGATCCGAATCAGCACATTACAAATTTCTTGGAAATTTGCGACACCTTCAAGTCAAATGGAGTGTCGGATGATGCTATTAGGCTGCGTTTATTCCTATTCTCATTGGGAGATAAAGCAAAAGGGTGGTTAATGGCATTACCACCGGGAACAATAACAACATGGAATGATCTGGAACAAAAATTCCTGACCAAGTTCTTTCCTCCAGCAAAGTCAGCGAAATTGAGAAATGATATCACATCATTTCTCCAAGATGATGCCGAGTCGTTGTACGAGGCTTGGGAGAGATACAAGGAATTAATGAGGAAGTGCCCACATCATGGTTTGCCGGTTTGGCTTCAAGTCCAAACATTCTATAATGGTTTGATGGGTAACGTGCAAACCATGGTAGATGCAGCTTCAGGAGGGGCTTTGCAGAATAAGACACCTGAAGAGGCGTATGAGTTGCTTGAGGTTTTGGCAAGCAACAACTATCAAAGACCGAATGAGAGAGTTACGACGAGGAAATCTTCGGGTCTTCATGAAGTTGATGCTTTCACAGCCATCTCAGCCCAACTCACTGCACTTCAAAAACAGTTGGGAACTATGCAGGTAAATTCTATACAAGCACCTCAACTAACATGTGACTTTTGTGCAGGAAACCATGTGAGCAGCGAGTGCCAAGTTGGAAACACATTTGCACCGTCATCTTCATCAATGGAGCAAGTAAATTACTTGGTAGGAAATCAAAGACAACCGAACAACCCGTTCTCCAACACATACAACCCAGGGTGGAGAAATCATCCGAATCTGGCTTGGGGAAATCAGAATCAACAAGGTAACCAATGGAACCAGAGGCAAGTTCCAAATAACCAGCCAGGGGTGACCAATCAACCGGGAGATCAAAGAGTGTCGAAGTTGGAGGATTTGTTCCGTAAATGTAATATCCCACTTGAGGTACGTGTTTAAGNCAATAATAATGATTTACGCGATATAGAATAAAATGCCTTTTATTATTGATTAATGAACATTATTACAAAGAGTCAATTCTACAATAATTGATTGGCTCTAGGGCATCTACTCTAACATGATTGTCGTAGCATAAGTCAAATTACAACTACTCTTACATAACCCCATTAGTGATTTGATCCATCGAATTGAAAAGATAAAAGGGTTTGGATTATGAGTTGGGTACTCTAAAATTTGCTTTTGCTACAACACGTATAGAGAAATCTATACATGCTTGATGAACAATTTTAATTCCTCGCAAGTTCATGAATTGATATCACAGTATAGTGTGTAAAAGAAAGGATCGGTCCCACAAAGATTTGTAAGCAGTCAATTAATCCTAATATACTATGCCTTAATTAAACAAATAAAATAAACAAAATTCTAAACAAAAGAAGTTAAACTAATTACTAAGGAAACAAAATAAAAGCTCTTAACCAATTGAATTAAATAACATAATTAAAAATTAACTGAAAACCAATGCGAGAAAACCTAGGTATCCGATTTCACCACAATCTGATTCTCTGCTAATAACTAATTTATTGTTGTCTCAATCCAATTCCTAGGGTTTAGTCTTCCATCATTATGATATTACCATTTGATGTTTAGGTTTAACCATGTATTCTTAACCATTAAACTCACTAGGATGTTTAGTAAAGCCTAGCAATCAAGAACCCATTAAGAACAAGTACCCAAAAAATGAACGAAATTGTATCTAGCCTGATGTTTGCCTCAACACAATCCAATCATTCAAAATAGCTATTCAAGGTTTGCATATGTTGTTTACCTTTCCTTGTCTCAAACAATCAATTGTTTTGTATTTCAAAGTTAGCATATGATGTTTACCATACTTATTTCATACAAAACATCAAGATCAATTTAAGTGCAATGAATGAAACTAGAAATATATTGAATCAACAAAACAATAAAATTAATCAAAGCATAAAAACATCATGTTAGGTTACATCAGATCCCTAGAAAAGAAATTAGTTACACATAAACATAGATAAATCAAACCTCAAAACCTTCCAAAACATGAAGTACAAGAGAAAAGATGAAAACCCTAGGCAAGATCTCCTCTCCTTGCTTCTCCCAAAGTTGAAGTCTCTTCTCCTTGTCTCTCTCAAAGTTGAAGTCTCTTCTCCTTGCCTCTCTCAAAGTTGAAGTCTCCTCAAAAAATACCTAAAGACATCCTTTTATAGTGCTAGGGTTGTGGGAAAGTAATGGGAAAAATCCTATACAAAATAGGAGAATAAAATTCGGATTAATCTTCAGTTGAGTCCTTGTAGAATTAAGATTCTTGTGTTGGTCCTTTGGTACTAAAACAAGAATATCTTCCTCTAGAAATCTCAGAATAACAAACGGTAAAATTCTAGGTAAACTAGACTTCTAAAGCTTTAAAAAAATGTGTTGAAAAGCTCCCAGTTCGTGCTGAGGAATTTATGGCAGCTTCGTGAAATTTCCATTGTCTGTTTGTTTCTCCTTAATAGCTGCTGTTGGAAAATTGTGCGCCGAAAGACTTCAACTTCTTACATGAAAAATTTTGAATCTGATAAATCCATAAACATATTTATTGTAGATATTCTAATCATATTTCCAATGGTCCAAGAATCATCCAAATCTGAGGTCTTTACCTCAAGTTATCATAGCAATATTGAGGCATGTTCTAGAACCCGCGTCTACTAGACTTCTATGCACTAATGTAATTTAAGCATCTTACAGGTTGAACTCAGTCAAACATAAAAGTTATATACCTATCTCTTAGGTTTCAAACGCCATTGAAATCAGGTAAATTCGAGTTTTGTAGCTAAAGTTACACCCATTTTAGTGTACCGCGTTCACTCGCACCACGGCACAAAAATCCTCTACCGCAAACAATCTTCAAATATTCATAACTTCTTTGTTTGAGCTCTGATTCTTAAGCCATTCATTCCTGTATAATTCTAATTCTTTAATCTTCAATGTGCGTGCTCAAAATCTTCATTTTTACCTTTGGCTCTATCTTTGGTAATCCTCATACGAAGGATTTGTTTTGCAGCTCCCAAATCCTTCATAGCAAACTCCTTTGACAATTACCTTTTTAGCTTGTCTATTTCTTGGCTTACAAGACCATGCAATCAACATGTTATCTACATATAGTAATAAGATGATATAGGAGTTACCAAGTTTCTTGAAATAATAGCAACGATCTGCTTGGCATCTTAGGAAATTTTTGCTACTCATAAACCCATCAAACTTCTTGTACCATTGGCTAGGCGCCTAATTTAGCCCATATAATCTCTGTTGAAGCTTGCACACCATTCCCTCTTTTCCTTGTACTTTAAAGCCCTATGGTTGCTGCATATAAATTTCTTAATCCAGTTCTCCATCTAGAAATGATGTCTTTACATCTAACTACCCAAGATGAAGGTCTTCTTTTACCACTAACCCAAGTATTGTTCTTATTGTAGTCAACTTGACAACTGGAAAGAAACATTCAGTGTAGTCAATACCTTCTTTCTACTAAAATCATTTCATGACTAGTCTTGCTATATCACTTGCTACCATCATTTTCATCTTTCACCTGATAAACCCACTTGTTTTGCAATGCCTTCTTCCCATGTGGTGGCTCTATCCACTGTCAGGTTTGATTTGTTAATAATAAGTCCATCTCATCCTTCATAGCTAGCTCCCACTTGATTTAGTCATCAACTTGCATTGCTTCCTTGTAACACTCTGGTTCACCACCATCAGTTAGTAAAGCGAACTAACCCTTAAACAACAACCCAAAATATCTATAAAGTGGATTTAGAAGCTAAAAGATCATTAAGTTCTATGGAATTTACTAGAGTCTCACATATTGCAGTAACCTATCTTTAGCGTTTGCTCAATCTATGGTTTTATTACCTTAGACTAATCGGGTTTCATCTCTTGATCTCAACCCAACCCATGATATCATTTAACTCTCGGATCCATAAGAATTGCAAGCATTACACACAATAATAAAACTTAGAACTAATACTCAATTAAAATTAACAACAATAAAGTCAACACATATTCATAAATTGGGCTACATCTTTAGCCCTAGAAAAGAAATTTAGTTCATAATTGCAATACTGAAAACAACCATTGTATTCAATAACATGAGTTCAAGAAAGAGAATAGAAAAACTTCTCTAATTGGTGAACGAAAACTGCAAGAACTCTGATCTCCAAAATAATAGCTGCTCTTTCTCCTTCTCTAATCTCTCTAAAAACTAAATAAAGACCCTTATGTATAGTGATAGGGTTTTGAGGTTAATTAAGAAAGAATTAAATATCTTAAACCTTTCAGATTTGGACTAGGAAAATACAATGACCCAAAGAGGCCCGCAATCCATTGTTGTGGCAACAGATACGGTCGCAGTAGTGATAGTTCTTTCTTTCCCACGAGTGTGGAATATTCCGAATTTGGAAAAGTCATAAAAATACTTGGTAGCTCTCTGAATAAGCTTTCCAATGCCACAAGAATCATCAAATTATGATTTCTAAAGCCTAAGTTATGATCAAAACATCGAAGTATGCTCATCTTGAAGAATTTCCAGGTTTCAAATCCCATCTTCAACACATCACAACTTTCTCGTTTCAACTCTGATTCTTGCACCGTTTGTCCTACTCGTAAAAATTCCATTGACATCATTCTTCTTTATTCAAATATAATTTGTAACCTGAAAATACTCAAAATACACCCCGTGATCCCATAAAAGGTATTTATGAAATAATTAACTAAAATTTCACAAATTAAACACAATTTTCCCCAAATAATCCAATTGAATCACTAAAAAAATATGTATTTTTAAGCTCTTATCAACAGTAGCAATAGATTCTTGGCATATATCTATATGAGCCAGTACTTGTTCCTTTATTATTTCCTTCTTCTTTGTCTTCCTCCCCAGCTTGTGAACTAATGTTCCAACCAATACTGACATTTTGTGTCTCTTGGAAAAAATGGAAGAGCTTGTAGCCTCATGAATTCTACTATCCTCCTGTAATTAAACACTACAAAATTGGAAACAAAAGTATTGTACAAGGTGAAAAGATAAAATCAGCTAGTGTTAGAAAGTACCGAGTAGACCTATTAGTAAAGGTTCTGATTCTCTTGTGACATAAATTACAGATTCAATATTCAATTTATCAAAAATGAAGGGATTGACTCCATATTACTATAGAAGAAAAGAAATCTCATTCAATTGAGCTTCTTGAGAGCTTTACTCTTAGCTTCATAGTCCAGCCCAACTCTAGTTTATATCATGATTGAAATAAGAGACATGACATCAAGGGGGAGTTGATGCGCAACATTGAAAGCATGGCACTGTAGCTAGCCAAAATATATTTCAAAACTCCAAGGAATATGAAACTAAGGGTATTGTATCGCAGGTCTACAATGTTAAAAAGAAGCTACAGTTTGTGGTAACAAGAAAATTCATGGAACCAAAATATGTAGAAAGCTTATAAATCAACTTCATTAGTTCATTGTTTCAAATAGATAGCATGATGTTGAGGACAAGGCTATGTAGAAAGCTTGTAAAGCAAGAATTAATGTAGGCATGCAATAGTTAATGAACTTAGTATTTTGCATCTATGTGTTGTCATGGTGGAGTGCTAAAAGTTTAGTGGTGTTTACTTGATATGATATTAGAATTTGTAGCCTCTTATGACAGTTTATACATTTGAGGAGGAACAAAAAAATTACTAGTTTTGACTAACCGCTATAACTAATACTATATTGATCGAATATATATTGAGACCTCACCTACAAGCTTAAGCTTTTAGGTGGGATGACAACTTAATATGATATCAGAGCCAAATATCTCAAATTCGAATCCTTACATACAAACTGGATAAAGAAAACAAAAACAAAAAAAAAAAAAAAAAAAATCCAAGTTTGATGTGAGGAGGCCTATTGGTCTAATAAATGTTGAGACCTCACCTATAAGCTTAAGCTTTTAGGTTGGATGGAAACTTAACATATGTCAATAGGATGATTACTAATTTTGATTTTCTTTGTAATATTAGGTGATGTGATAGTAATTTTGCTTGAGTAAACCCTTATGTTAGAGTTGGTGAACTCTAGATAGCATTTAGGTACCCATTTTTAAAGTGCAATAGAAGTTTTTACCAAATTGATTAATGGTTATCAAGTTAAGCATGAATCATTCATCCATAAACAATAAATGGAAAGCACACCAGCATATACATGGTTTGGCTAAATCCACTTTTAGCTTACATCCATGGGACCTCGTCTAGATCAAAGCAAATCCACTAATCAACAAACATTACAAGATATAGTTCAAAGTTGATTTTAGCTACAACAAAGAGAACTCCCTGTTCTAGTTGCACTAAACACCACCCTTTGAATCCTTAATGTCTTGCTGCTCCAAGGACCTCTTCACCCCGGGGACAGACCTGAAGAACACTTGAGCTACACCTGAGCTTCACAAGCCAAAGTCAGGCTCCAGCATCAATAATGGAACCAAGTTCCAACTGCCATTCAACAAGTATATGAGATGATGAAAGTTTGGCACAATAACATAAGGTGAAACTTTGAGGAATAAAACTCTCTGGAGCACAAGCAAATAAAATATCAAAGGTTAGATTTACAAATGAGCAAGAATGAAGATGATATTGTTGGAGTAGGTGCCCTAAAGCTAATCAATTATTGTGGAATTGACTCTTTGTAATAATTTTTATTAATCAATAAAAGGCATTATCCACCATATCACGTAACTCATATTATATGTATTGATATATGTCCGTAGGATGGTAGAACCGTGACGAGGGTATCAAGTGTTTCAAATCTTGATAGTGAGAACCCTATGATCACATATGGTAGCCATTCTAGAAATGTCTGTAGCCCTAGTATTATTCTGACCAAGGACACAGATAATATGGTAAGGCTATCATAGTGTTGAACGACCTTGTCGAAAGGTAGTGACTGATCTCACTTGTAAAGGTTGTTTGTCGACAACCTGGTGTGACACATAGGTGCTTGCTATAGGCAAGTTCACTGAACAGACCCACCGAGGATTCCATATGGATGGTAACCCCAGTGTCTATGGAATATATCCTCTAACGGATGGTGGTGCATGTGATCCTTAGACTTGAGATCACTGGAGCACCTTCTACACCAATTGGTGTAGTTTGACACTAGTTCAACGTAGTTCTATTAAGAGCTATCAATACGACAGTGATTGGCTACATTAAGAAGTGTATCGAGACTATGGTGGATCGACAAAGGATTCATCACTCCCAAGTACAGGAGAAGTTATCTCACAGCGCAATTTAGTGAATGGCAATGACACTAGAGTTGTCGCCATAATGGGATTGAGTTTTTGTTTAATCCAATTTAATATTCATGTCATTGGTTAAGTAACTGAATACAAACATGTCGAGGATATCTGAGGTTGACACTATTTCTGTACCTTAGTCTCAATGAGATAACAGTTGATGAAAGGTTTTGATTGCACGATAACCATACCGTTGACAGTCTGCAGTTTGACTGAATCTGAATCTATCGGGTGGCCATGATGCCTTAATAGGGGCCAATCTTGGTCTGTGTGTAGTGAGATGATTAATTGGTGTTAATCACAATACTACACACTGCCGATATGCTGAGGAGCCTACGGGTGACATAGTTAGAAGATAATTTAAGAATCAATTTGTGAGAAGGGTATTTTCATCTTTCAGGACGAAAGGGTATTTATTTTGGTAATCTCGCAGTGCAATTAAATTTGCTAAGGTTGTTGCCTATATTTAATTTGATATTAAAATTAAATATGTGAGATTACATTTAAATATATGTATGCATATCTTTAAATGAATTGTTATTATTAATTAAATGTTAATATATTATTATATATTAATTGATTTTGATAATAATAATAATTAATTAATTTAAAATACCAATTACATGGTGTTTGGTTGCAAGGGTAAGGTTGGGTTGGTGCCCATGGGTATTCCTTATTGGAATAGGGTTTTAATTAGTTGCACTATATAAGTGCAACTTAATTAAAACACAAAAAAAGCTTTTTATAAAAACAAAAAAACCCTAGCCATCCTATCTCTCTCTCTCTCTCTCACGTTTTCACTCTTTGAGTGCAAAAAGAAAATTTTCTTTTCTTTGATTGTCTTTTGATTCTTGAGGCCAACAATTGTTCTAGCAAAACAATTGTTGGTTCTTAGGATTATCTTCGTGTGGATTTCTGTGAGTACAATCCTATATTGGATCGATTAGCGAAGAAATATGGTGAACAGCGTCGATGAACAGTTTTTGGTGAACAATGTTGATGAATAGTAGTCGATGAACAATATTGTGAATAGTATTATGAACAGTGTTTATGAGCAAAGTCAAAGATATTTGGAGGAGCCTCCAAACGTGGGTATGAACTAAATCCTTGTATGAATTTGTTTTTACACAAATTTTATTTTACGTTTTAAGTTTTGCATGTGAACAATACAGTCTATGCCTAGATTTTGGGATGTGTAAGTGACCCTTTTCGTTTGTATAATTACATTTTTCTACTGCATGTATCCGGTCACTTACCAACAAATATAGGCAAATTTTGTGCTCCCTAATTCTTGCCAAGTTAGCAGACAAGGGCTGACATATGTTGGTCCAAAAATGGAAAAGATTCCATCTATCTTTTGGGGAACACAACCAAAAAGGGAAAAAACTTATTTCCCTAGACCACAAGAGGATACTAGGACACTTGTAGGTGGTCATCATGACAACACAACAAATGGGATATCTAAAGCCTTGTATGACTAATTTCCAATTGTTCAATCCGTTCATCAAGTTGACTTTTATTGAGCAAGGTATGACCAATTTTTTACTGACTGTTCAATGGAAACCGAGAAAGAGAGGAAAGTAAAATATTTGTGTATTTTGGTGATAGAAACATCCTCGTCTTGATTCCATTCAAATACATGAATATTTTCCTTGTAAACAATAGCAACAATAATTAATTGATTTTGATATTAACAATGTGAAGAGATATGCTTACCGATTTGTTGAGACCAACCATATTGTTGAAAGCAAGTAACATAATGTGGCAATAGGTGATCGACAATGTGATGGTGGAATGGTATCATATCACATAAATATAGATGGATATTTAATGAGATTTTGAAATGTTTGTATTTATCTGAATATGGAGGGACAAACATGAATCTACAAATCTTCTTATTTGAATAAACAAAGTTTTAAGTAGACCTTTGGGGTGCCACTATTTGATATTATATCTTTTCAACCAGAATGTGAAGGGTCTATAGTTATTCAAATTCAGCATATAATATATCAAATTAAAGCCCTGTCTGTCTAGTTTCTAATGCTTCAATCCATTTATCAATTGAACTTTTATTCAGCAAGTCATGACCAATTTATTACTAATTGTTTAATGGAAACCGAGAAGTAGAGGAAAGCAAAATATTTGTGTCTTTTGGTGTGTAAAATGTTAATTGTGTCTTTTGGTTTGTAAAATGTCCAATGGACGTGGATAGCATTAGATCTTCTTAAATTTGTATCTTTAGTTTTCTTTTGAGTTGTAATATGTGTTATTAATACTAACAAATATTAAACACCAATTATATTAAGCCACATGTAACAAAAAATCCAGCACATCCACAATCAAGAAAATGAAACTTTACAAGTCTAGTTTCTATTTTTATTTGAGTCACTGTTTGTTATTTTTCTACAAAGTCTTTATAGCTCATCTAATCAAACTAAATAATAATATCGAATTTTGCTCTCAAGTTACACTTTTTCTTCTTTCTCAAGAGCTTTTCGAGAGACAATGAGAGTCTTTTATCGTGACGATGTCAAGTTCAGGTTGGTTGCCCATCTTGAGTCTTAGTCACCGAATTATAATTGACTTCTCCTTGACGTGATTTTCCCAGTTATTTTCTGAGTTTCTTTTCGTCAGGTTGTGGGATACACCCTTTTTGAGCTTGGATTTTGGCATAGTTATACAACTAGACCACCTTTTTAAGCTTCTAACTTCGAGTCTCTTGTGTGATCTTCACTTAGACTATGATCTTAATAGATTCACAAATACAACTTAAATTGCATATTGGTCCTTGCTTATTTTATATCAAATGAATAATGACCAAAAAATTGCCTTACAACTCATAATAAAGAAAACCGAAACTAACTTTAGAAGATAGAACCAAATCCGGCTAATCACTGATAATACCTCCAAAGATGCTTGACATTCCATGCTTGCAAAGCCGCTGTGCCATTCAGATGTTATAGATTAAATGGTCCTCGGGGGAGTTTTTTTGAAATACTGAAGGGACCTTCCCATTTGGACCCAAATACCCTTAAGTTCGCATCTTGTCCTCTAGGCACAACTTTCCTTAGGACGAGGTCTGCCACCTCGAAATCACCGTTTCTTACTCTTGAATTAAAATACCTTTTCACTTGTTGTTGATATGAGGCAATTCTCAAATGAGATTTAGCCCAATGTTCATCAATCAAATCCAGCTTTAGACGTATTAGTGATTCATTGGTATTTCGCCAAAAGCTTCTCACCGGAATGAGCCAATTCTGAATTCCACTGGGGACATTGACTTGCATCCATAGGCGAGTGAAAATGGGATCTCTCCTATCGAGCTTCTATCTGTAGTCCTATACGACCACAATACTTCAGGTAGCTCATTTGCTCATCTACAGTAATACTATCTTTCGGCGTGCATGCATGTAAATGGGTTCATACTTATTATTCTTTCTAAATTCACATGTTTGGATGCAATAATGCAATATGGAATGTAAACATGTCATTCTCTACCATCTACAAACTCATTTCAAGATAACAAATAATCATACTCATACATGCATTTCTCTTTGACATTTCATCAAACAATTTATGTGCACACATCAACTCGAATTTGGCTACACTTCTACCTCTCTTCTAAGCCACCAAAATTTGGAACAAAATTCACCAAAATTAACGTCAAACCTATCCAGGATTCACACTCCATAAATTCTACTCCAATTCTTCCATAATTCATCCAAACTCTCATCAAACATCAAGTACACAAACACTACTTCTCATGGGTAAATTCTAACCATCATTCAACATCCATTCCATCAACAATTATTCATATATAAACACATACATGCATAAAGGAAGTTCTCTACACAAGTTTACTCCAATCATAACTAGCGTTGGATTTACTTACCTTAGATGTGAGCAATCCAACACCTTAGTAGTCTTCCTTGATCCAACTCTCTTTCTCTTAAATCCTATGAACACAAATCATAAGAATTCAACACTTTAAAAATTAAATCCCATATCTTAGTGCAAGGATCTTACCTAAGGATGCTTGGGATTGAAATTCCACTAAAAATGAACCAAGATCTATGAATTTCCTTGAAAAAAGATTGAAGAAATTTGAGAGAACTTGGGTGAAAGGTGGCGTGAATGGAGGAGAAGAAATAGCTAGGGTTTCCTTCTTTAACTCTTAATCTAACAAAATATTACTTATAGTTTCCCATTTTACCTTTGCACTTTCTATGAAATTTCGTCTATGTCCCTTAGTCAATTACCATAATGCCCTCATTTTTTTATTAACTTCTCCATGTTATTCTACTTTTTTCACTCCCCACTTTTTCAACTAATTATGAGTGAAAAGACCATTTTACAACTAATAAAATTTTAAAGAATTTACTTAACACTTGTTCAAGATAACTTTAACAAAATTCAACTAAGGGTATTAGGGCATAAGTAAAGCTACATACCTCAATGTGGGTGTTACATCTACCCTTAAGAGCATCAAGCTTCTTTTTCATACTATGCTTCATCACTTTGTTTATTGCTTCAACCTGACCATTGGCTTGAGGTTGACAGACCGTCAAGAAGTTTTTCCTTATGTCGAGCCTTTCACAAAATGATTTGATTTGATTTGAAATCGTTACTATCAAATTGTTTCCCATTGCTAGTGATGATAGTATGTGGGATTCCAAATATGCAAACGATGTTCTTGTAAACAAGATCTTTTAGTCTGTTTATCGTTATTTTTGCTACAGGCTCGGCTTCTGCCGACTTGATAAATGTAATGCCCACATGAAGGAACATAATTTAATTTATGCTCTTATACCTTTAGTTGATTTTGCTAAAGTTATTTTGAGAAAATGTAAAGAAAATGCCTTAAACTTGCATTAAGGGTAAAATGTCACTCAAAATTAGTTGAAAAAGTGGGGAGTGAAAAGAAATAGAATTTCATGGAGAATGCAGTAAAAATGAGGGCATTATGGTAATTGACTAAGGGACATAGATGGAATTTTAAAGAAAGTGCAAGGGCAAAATGGGAAACTAATATATATTTTTATGTTATATCAAGGATTGAAGAGTGAAACCCTAGCCACTGTTCAACCCATTTTCACGCCACTTCTCCTCCAAATCTTCTCAATTTCTTCACTTCGTTTTCAAAAGAATTCATAGAGTTTGGGTCTTTTTGAGTGGATTTTCAATCCCAAGCAACTTTAGGTAAGATCCTTGTACTAAGAAGTGATTTTTCATTTTTAAAGTGTTGAATTTTGATGGTTTGTCCTCATAGGATTTAAGAAGAAGAGAGTGTGATCAAAGAAGATTCTAAAAGGGGTTAAATTGCTCATATCAAAGGTAAGTAAATCTCACCCAAGTTATGATTTGAGAAATCAAGTGTGTAGAGATTTTACATACATGTATATCCTTATGATTTGAGAATTGTTGATGAAATTGATGAATTATTGATGAGTTTGATGATTATTGATGAATACAATTTAGCCATGAGAAGTGGTTTTGGTTGTATGATGATTAATTGAAGTTTGGTTGAAGTTAGAAAGAGTTAAGTAGAATTTTTGGGAGTGTATTGTTTTGGACAGGTTTAGTAATTGTTTAAGGGAGTTTTACTCCAAATATTGGTGGCTTGAGAAAGAGAGTCAAATTAGAGTTTGATTATACATGCAATATGTTTGATGAAATGTCTAAGAGAAGTGTTTGCATGAGTTTTATTCATTTATAAATTGATATGAGTTTGTAGATGGTAGAGAGAAACTTATTTTTATGCTACATGGCATCCTTGCATTTAAACATTTGCATTTAGAAAGAATTATAAGCATGAAACCATCTACATGCATACATATTCATAAGAGTATGAGAAAGCACTAAAATATGTTAAAGAGAAAATAGAAAGAAATGAGACTATTAAAGATATTCAAATCTGAATTTTCAGTTAAAGAAGTGTAAAAACATAAAAAGAAGAGAAGGTTGTTGCGATGGGAAGCCCGTGAGTGACAGAGTCCCACATGCACGCCGCCTTTAGTGAGCAGCCTCAGAATTCAGAAAGAAAAATTGTACAGTCTGTTAGAAGTGCATGTGGATGAGGACTGTACCCAAAATTAGAGAATTCACTCACACGGCCAAGGCTCC
The DNA here is from genome assembly GCF_008641045.1 of Pistacia vera. NCBI lineage: Eukaryota > Viridiplantae > Streptophyta > Magnoliopsida > Sapindales > Anacardiaceae > Pistacia > Pistacia vera. Next base: position 418,327 of record NW_022196197.1, read on the forward strand.
AAATCCATGCCTCAACCGAGTTCGATCGGCAAGAAAAGAAGGAAAGAAAAGAAAGAAAGAAAAGAAAGAATAGAAAAGAAAGAAAGGAAAAGAAACAGAAAACATAATAAGAAAAATAGAAAAGAAAATGCATAGTCTCAAATGCACAAATGCATAGACTATGCATTTGTGCATTTGCATCATAAATATGCATAATACCATGCTCATTATAGTGAGTTGTGAAAAATTAGAAAATTTAGAGAAAAACAGAGAGTAAAATAGAGAAAAAATGAGAAAGAATAGAGAAAGAACAGAGAGAAGAACAGAGAAAGAATAAAGTATACTTAGGAAATGAATTGTAAGGAAACAAAATTTAAGATTTAATCAACGGAAAGAGAAGGGTAGCATAGCGGGTTTACTTACTGAGCAATTAGTGCTCACTCCATTATTTTCAATGTTTTTGCAGGTAATAGGTGAGTTGCGGTCACTCAGACTGTCACGTAGTGGAAGGGATTGGGCTACACTGTCAAGTTGCTATTTTGAGTATATTTGTATATAAATTAAAATTAAATGTGGGCCCATACTTTATTACTCGTTTATATGTGTATTTTCTTATATATATTTTTTAATGAGTTTTATTGATTATTTTACGAGTATACTAGCTAGAAAGAAAGTATTACAACTTGTTATTTGGACCTTATGGATTATTATGATTTTCCCTCAGTTTCTAGAAATAATATTGCTGTGTCTAATAATCCGTAAATTATACAGTTTTTATTTGATCTTTTTGTCGGATTTCAGGTACTTTCTAGTGCATTTTTACCTGAATTGGTGCTTAATTCTTTACTTTTCGTGTTTCAGGTTAAAATGGACTTTTTGAGCGAATAAAGACAAAATTGGATAGTTTTGACTCAGAAATGAGTGGATCTCAGAAGATAGGAGAGTTCCGGAGCAGGACAAAGCACGATGAAGCTTGTTTCCAAGGAAGAGAGCCAAAAATCGAAGAATCGAACGAAGAAGCAAGCAGAGTGGCAGTTCTGTAAATTTCAGAACCTTTGAAGGAGCTTCGCCCAGGCGAAGAAATTGTCTTCACCGCGGCGAAGTAGGCCAGAGACGATGTAGGATTTCTTCATTCTTCGGCGCAGCGAAGAATTCTTCTTCGCCGCGGCGACAGTCAACTTATTCAGTTTTGTAAACGCACAGTTTCGTGTTGTGCGTGTTTTTGGCTGGGTTTTTGGACTAAGTATAAAAGAAAAACTTAACCTTTTGGTCAAGGATCTTCAGCTTTTTAAGTTTAGCCGTTTTTACACTTTTCTTTGAGTAAAGCTTTTAGTTTTTCGGGTTGTTGAAGGGAAGATTCAGATTTTGACTAGAAGATTCATCTTTTGGGAAGATTTCTTATCTTTCATCTCAGTTTCATTATGTTTAACTTGTTTATTTCTATTTTTCGTTTTTGTAGTATTAATTTAGCTATGAACTAATCTTCTATGGGTTAGGGTTTTGATTGTAGTTTGGATTTTAAATGGGTTAAGTATTTGATTGTGTTATTTCCATGTGAATAAGCTTTGGTTGTGTATTACTCTGAAATTAATTGCTGTATGTGATGAACATGATGAGATTGAGAAATAATTCATGTTAGGCTTCTTGGGTAATCACCATTATAGTATTGGATGCTAGAGATAGATTCAAGAATTAATGAAATCAATTTAGGATTCTTGTGCTTAATGAATTTAGAATTATTAACCTTCAATTTGTTGGGTGCGGAATGTTAATAAGGATGAATAGGAAAACATAGCCCGAGAGGGTATGTTAACATATTAGTGAATCCGATTTACAACCATTGCGCATGAATGTGAAAATAGTGTAACTCTTAGGTTTAACCCATAAAAGTCCAAACGAAGTCAAAACCCTACCCGTTTTTACTTGAATTGATATTCTGTGTTTCATTTTGCTTTCTTAGTTAAGATTTAATTCTTTGTTTAATTTCATTTTTGTTTTCTTTTTCATTAAAATTTGCTCCCACCAATCCAAAGAATTCGATTACTTCAACTTGATAACGTTAGGAAACTTAGTGCTTTGCTACAGTCCTCGTGGGAACGATATCCTACCCATCACTCTATTACTTGAGCGACTAGTGCACTTGCTATTTTTGTATGTTGTAGTAAACACGCATCAGTGTCCACCTTGGACAAGTGAGAATATTGTTTTACTAAAAGATTGTTGTCTTTTAGTATAAATAATATTCTTTATAGAACTGTTTCATAATAATTTTATATGTTCTTGAAATTCATTCCTTATTGGCAAAATACCTAACTTTGCGCCATTTTTGAATTAATTCTGATGTCAATATTTAAATTAATAGTTGTAGGCGGCAGCGATTCTCATGACGAAGATCAACCACAAAAAAATGGAACACGTGTAGACTCACCCATGTCTTTATTCGATGGAAAAACCACCAATATTAATATCTACTTATTTGATATTAAATACCTTCTTTTTGTTGCACCTAGGGTTGATACTTCCATGAAAGGGTAGGATTGTGTTGCAATTGACAATATACATTGATTTTAAGGGTGAGATTGAACCGAGAATTGAAATTGTTATTATATTGGTTTTCATTCATAATTTTGTTTTGGTAATTAATTAGTTTCCTTGATTTTACAAACCCCCCATTGTATATTTTGGTTATTTAGGTCAATTTGGTTGTCTAGAATTTAATTTTAAATAGTTGGAATTTAGATTCAACTATTTTCATGTGGGATCGACCCTTACTCATGCTATGTATTTGTTAATAATTAGGAGTAAGGTATATTAATTTTGTAGTGTTGACGACATGTTGTTGACAACCCAAGAAAATGAAGAAAGAAAGTGAAGTAATTGGCTTCACGGAAGAAGAGACCAAGCTAGTGCAACATCCTCACCGCAACGCGATAGTAATAAAGGCACATATAGGTAATTGTAACAACTGTTGTAAGCTAATACAATGCATGCATAATAACAATAGAAAATTGGGCCCAAAAACTTTGTTTTCATTGTAAGTCATATGTCTTTTATACACAAAGAGTATTGTTTACAAAAAGTCATTTTAAAAGACAAAACAGGGGAAACAGTGTAGCTATTGCTCCTTACTTGCCGACGCCCCTCCGACTGCATCAACACCTAGATCCTGCATCCACAAAGGAAAAATAACGGGGTGAGCACAAAATAATGCTCAGTAAGTAAAACCCTCTATCTGTCTGTCCCCGTATGTATTACTCTTAATTCTTTCCTTACACTATTTCTGTTTCTATTTCTGTTTCTACTAAACGTCATGGCCTCATCTTACCAGAGGTACAGCCGGATGGCGTTCACACAGCACCATCTCACTCTCCATGACTATTGGGTGGAATTCACATAGTACCAACCCGCTCTTAGTGACTACGATGGGGATCACGAAGACCTACCCGGTTTTCGTAACTATCGGGTGGAGGCCACCTAGCACCTACCGTTCCTCATAACTTTGGGTAACGATCACCAAGCATAACCTGTCTCTATCATGTCAGGTGATGATCACAAAGCATCAACCCCTTCTAATAAATGTCCGATGATGATCACAAAGCATCAACCCCCCTAATAACTAACCGGATGGTGGTCACAAAGCACCACCCATTTCTATACTTATCGGGTGACGATCACAAAGCATCAACCTATCTCTAATGGCTATTCGGGTGGTGATCACAAAGCATACCGATTCTCATAACTGTCGGGTGATGATCACAAAGCACCAACCCATTTCTACTACTTCTCATTCACTATTCTCAGTTTTTCATTCTCTCTACCTTAGAGTAGCTGCATCCACCAATTTCTCTACTCATAGAGTAATTGCATACACAAAGTTTCCTACTCTTTCTTAGGTCACTTTTCAATGCACAATTAGTGCCTATGGATGGTTCATCTCCACCAATGCACTTATGAATGCCAACATGCAATGTTGCAAGAACTAAGGTTCACTACTCATACTCAAACCTCTATTAGGCATTTCATCAAACAACTCAAGTGCATTATAAAACTGTACTATAGCAATGATTCTAATCTTTCTCTAACCACCAAAATGGGGAGAAACCCCCTCCACATAGCCACATAATGCCAAAGAAAGACACTTCCAAAAGGGTTCCACAATACCCTTCAATTCCATCTCCAACTACATTTCCAACCCACAACTCACTTCTATATTTGAAAGGCATAAACAATCACAAAACCTAGAAATCTCTATTTAAGCCTCATAACATGGCATATAAAATGATATAACACACATACATAAGTGCTATCAAAACCCTAATCAAGAAAATTCCCAAATCTCAACTTGGGTTGGGGTTTACTTACCTGTTTTATGGAGAGACTTCACTAACTCTTCCTTCACTTGGTTTGCTTGACTTTTTCTCTACTCTTAAACAAAAGAACAAAAACCCTCAGTATTCAATATATACACAAAAACTCACAAGACTTCACAACCAAAGCAAGAATCCTTACCTAGGATGCCTTAGGTTGATTTTCTCCCCAAATCACTCAAAAGCCCTTTAAAACTCCTTGATCAAAGAAAGAGAATTGAGAGGAAGCAAGAGAGGAAATGGCGTTGGAGAAGAAGAATGAGGGGTTTGCAATGTCTTAATTCCTTTTTAATGAAATTTATACACAGCATTCCCATTTTGCCCTTACTCTTCTTTGGGAATTCTATCTAATCCTTGATTCTACAAACACACCCCCATATCAACATATTCTCTATGAAAAATCCTTACATTTTACTCCCCACTTTTCCTGCTAATTAGGGTAGAATGGTCAAATTGCCCTTAGGGAAGAAATATCTAAAACTTAACAAACATTTTGGTCAGCCTGTCGCCGCGGCGAGGAAGCTTCTGTCGCCGCAGCGCGGGAGCTTTCTGTCGCCGCAGCGAAACTATCCAGCATGTTTCCCTGTGGCTTCAACATCTCTTCGCCGCGGCGAATATTCTTCTTCGCCCCGACGAAGCTTGGCACGCTGAACTTCTTCTATTTTCAACCAATTTCAGGGCAAGTATTCAACACAACACTCAATCAAAGGTCAACCAAACAATATTACCAAGAAACCAACTCAATAAGAGCAAAAGAGAAACAATAACTACGTACCTCAAGTGGGGGTTACAATCTTCCCCCCTTAAAAGAATTTCATCCCCGAAATTCATACAAATAACTCTGGAAAGCGATTCTGCATGTCCGTTCTACTTCCCAAGTGGCCTCTTCACTTTGTGATTCCTCCAAAGGATCTCACTAGCGGAACACTCTTGTTCCGAAGCTCTTTAACCCTTCGATTAAAATCTGAACTGGACATTCTTCATACACTAGATTCTCTGTTACTTCAATGTCCTCTACACTCAGGATGTGTAAGGGATCACTTACATATTCCGTAGCATCGAGACATGGAAGACATCATGCACCCTGTCCAGCTAGGTGGTAGTGCAATCTGTAGGCCACCTTTCCCACTCGTTGCAAGACCTCAAATGGACCTACTATCTCGGTGCTAACTTCTCTTGTCCGAAGCGATTACTGCTTGTAAGGAAACTTTCAAAAACACTTTGTCGCCCACTTGGAATTCACCTCTTTCCTCTTCAAGTCGGCATAACTTTTCTGTTGATCTTGGGGCTTATTTCATTCTATTTCTGATTAACTTCACATTTCTACTAGTTTCTAAGTCATCTTGGCCCAAGAGCAGTACTAACTCATCTTTTTTCGCCTACTCATCCCAATGGAGTGGAAACCTACACCGTCTACCATATAGAGCCTCATAAGGCGCCATTCATTGTAGACTGATAACTATTGTTGTAGGCAAATTCCACTAAGGGTAACATCTCATGCGGATATTCTATAATCCATGCAACAGGCTCTCAACATATCTTCGAGCACCTGATTCGTCCTCTCGGTTTGACCATCCGTCTGAGGATGATAGGCAGTATGAATGCTAAAGGGTACCCAAACTCCTCTGTAAACTCGTCCAAAAGGCTGAAACAAATCTGGAATCCTATCTGACACTTTAGTTTGGGACACCATGCAATCTGACTATCTCCTTGAGTTAAATCTGAGCAACTGATCTGCATTGGCGCTCTCCTTTATGAGAAGGAATGGGCTGATTTGGTTAATCTATCCACAATCACCCATATAACATACACCCCTTTCTGTACTCTAGGGAGAACCCGTGATAAAATCCATTGAAATGCTCTCCCATTTCCACTCTGGAAACTAATGGTTGAAGCAACCCTGACGGCTGTTGGTGTTCTGCTTTCACTTGCTGGCAAGTTAGACATTTAGCTACAAACTCTGCAATGTCTTTCTTCATACCTGACCACCAATAGCCTTTCTTTACATCTTGATACATCTTGGTTACTCCCGGAGACGGTGTATGGTGTGTCATGAGCCTCCATAAGAATTTTCTGTTTCAACTCCTCATTCGGAGGAATGCACAATCGATGCTTAAAATAAAGGACACCATCTCTCACAAAGAACTTGGATGTCTTGCCCTCAAACACCTGCTGAACTGTTTTCTAACACCAATCATCGGCCACTTGCTTTTCTCTGATTTCCTTTAGTAAAGAAAACTGTACCTCTAGACTGGCAATTCTTCCCGGAACCACTTCAATCTGTTCCTTAGACAATTCTTCTATTAACTTTTTCTGCTGGTAAGCCGGAATAAATAGGCTTTTCTACTCAAGGCATCGGCTACTACATGGCTTTTCCCGGTTGATACTTGATCTCACAATCATAATCCTTAACCAGTTCTAACCACCTTCTCTGCCTCATGTTCAACTCCTTTTGAGTGAAGAAGTAATTTAAACTCTTATGATCGGTGTGTAGATATTACTTCACACCATAAAGATATGCCGCCAAATCTTTAAGGCAAAGACCACGGCAGTAATTCTAAGTCATGCGTAGGGTATCTGGTCTCGTACTCTTTCAATTGACGAGAAGCATAAGCTATAACCCTACCTAACTGCATCAGCACGGCGCCAAGTCCCTGCAGAGAGGGCTTATATAAATGTCTAAATCTACACCTCCTTTGGTAACACTAGTACAGGAGCTGATGTTAAACTCTTCTTCAACTCTTGAAAGCTCTCTTCACATGCTGCTGACTAGACAAAAGGAGTTTTCTGTTTGGTAAGAGCTGTCAACGGTTTAGCCAACTGGGCGAATCCCGCGACAAATCGCCGGTAGTGACCAGCTAAGCCTAAGAAACTCCTGATTTCTTTCACTGTTCTCGGCTTCTACCATTCAGGATTGCCTGCACTTTACTGGGAGAAAATATCTAAAACTTAACAAACATTTTGGTCGGCCTGTCGTCATGGCGAGGAAGCTTCTGTCGCCCGCGGCAAAACTGTCCAGCATGTTTCCCCGTGGCTTCAACACCCTTCGCCGCGGAGAATCTTCTTCTTCGCCCTAGCGAAGCTTGGCACACTGAACTTCTTCTATTTTCAACCAATTTCAGGGCAAGTATTCAGCACAACACTCAATCAAAGGTCAACCAAACAATATTACCAAGAAACCAACTCAAATAAGAGCAAAAGAAGAAACAATAACTACGTACCTCAAGTGGGGCGTTACAGTAATTATGACACCTTCAGGATCCTGATCGATAACGAAAACATCATGAACTTTGTCCATGCCAATGCATTTAAAGGACGAGGTTCACTGAGCATTACTTAAGGCCTTCCTTGGTGCCATTTTATGGATTCATGGGCAATTGGTCAATGCCCTGAGGTGCCATCACCTTGCCCGTAATGGTAGGCGAGGAGCAACACACAACAAAGCTAATGGTTGACTTCCTGATCGCAGATTGCTTGCCTATCTATAAATTAATTTTAATGGTTCATTAACTACAATAGTTGCATCTCATATTACACCCTCATTTGCGTTGTCATCCAAGTCATCCAAGCTTCTTGACGATCCTATTGCTTGCTCAATTTATCTATATCGTCACTCATCTTTGTCAATTGATCTTTCTTAGATGGCTTCTTTGATGTACAGGCTTTGGTACTGGATCCTTCCACCTTTCCCCCAATTGTGAGATTTTGCAGAAAGTGCATTGCTAGACACACTCCAGGTGGGATTAACACTTCCTCATAATTTAGGGGCATCTTAGGTTGCATACACAAAGTAGTTATCCAATGAGGGAAGTAAAAACCTGTCTTCATATGCTTTGCTAAATTATGTATCTCATAAAATATGATACTTTCCACATTTATCCTCATCTTTTGGTGGATAGTGAACATCAGAATGGCCTGAGCTTTGCTAACAGTGCTCATGTGTTTTGATGGCATCAATCTAGAGCATACCAAATATTGCCAAATACGTGCAATTGGGTCATTATTTGAGGAATTTGGTTGATAATTGTGAAGGGAGGTGATGTAAAAATTGGCACCTCACCCATGAGTCTTTATGGTTTCTCCTCAACTTGGTTAAAGAGCTCTAGTCGGCCTTCGAAGAGTTCACCATCACCCAGATCCCAAGGACTGAAAATACACATGTAGATGCCTTTGCCAACCTTAGCTCGGCTCTTCATCCATCGTCCTTAACATCCATCCCACTCTTATTTCTCCAATGGTCAGCCAACTAGAAAGAGCCCCAATCTGAAGCAAAACTCACCCCCAAAGAACCTTCTAAAGTAATGGACATTAACTCGGCTAACTCATGGATGACACCTGTCCTCCAATACTTTGAAAGTGATGAACTCCTTGTTGATAAGAATGAAGCTCGCTAACTCAGGACTAAGGCAGCTAGATTCATGTAACGCCCCGCATAAGGTACGTTGTTATTGTTTCCTCTTTCGCTCTTAGTTGAGTTGGTTTTTTGTAATATTGTTCGGTTGAGTGTGGTGTTGAATGTTTGCCCTGAAATTGGTTGAAAATAGAAGAAGTTTAGTGTACCAAGTTTCGCCGGGGCGAAGAAGGATCTTCGCCGCGGCGAAGATGTGTTGAAACCACGGGAAACTCTCTGGACAGTTTCGCCGTGGCGACAGGCCGATTAAAATGTTGGTGAAGTTTTAGATATTTTCTTCCCTAAGGGCAATTTGACCATTCTACCCCTAATTAGCAGGAAAAGTGGGGAGTTAATTGTAAGGATTTTTCATGGAGAATATGTTGATATGNGGAAATTGTTCAAATATGTGCAAGGGTGTAGCAGTAGCAGTATGAGCTGCCAGGTTGTGATGAGAGGTAGAACAAGTTTGAGTAGGTAAAGTTGATGGAGACTTGACATAGGGTATGTTAAGCTGATACAGTCCTTCTTTAAGACCCCCTTGAAGTAAAAGAGCTCTTGTGAACTTGTCCTTGACAACACAGCAGTTAGCATCAAATTCCACAATCACATTGTTATCTTTTGTAAATTTAGAGATGCTAAGAAGGTTTTTGGTGATCTTAGGTACACAAAGAATATTTTTAAGATGCAAACATTTACTGTGTAAACTACTAGAAAAGGAAGTATGACCAGTATGAGAGATTGAGAGAAACTCACCACTACCTACTTGAAGCTGATCCACCCCATCATAATTCTTGTTGAGATGTAGATTATTTAGGTCTGAAGTGACGTGGTCAGTTGCCCCCGAATCCATGTACCATACTGGATCAGTGGGTGTGAGAGATGTAGCAAGGGCAATAGGTTGAATCTGCTGTGGAAGAGAGTTATAGGCAGAAGCAGGTGATGCTTGTCCACTACTATGCAGATTGGTAGTAGCAAAATGTGCCTGATTGTGACCTGACAACTGTTGACTTGGTACATTGAATTCTCCTGAAGGATTAGTTTTACCACTTGTACTACCAGAACCTGAATTGAAGTTCAAAGGGGCAAAGCCATGACTGTGATATGGTCTGTACAGATTTCCTCCATGCTGTTGCTGGTTTGTAAAAAGTTGTGATTCAACACCAATACCAGCTGATGACTGAGCATCATTATAGTAAACTCCATTGTGAGATTGAGGAGGTGATTCAACATAATATGAGCCATGTTGTTAAGGTGAAGGAGGTATATTAGTTTGTAAAGTTCCATTATATGCGGAGTTGAATCGATGGTAGCATTGGACAGCTGAATGTCCAGCTTTGTTGCAAACTTGGCAGATAAGTCTACTTTGCCTAGTACTTCTGCCTCTACCTCTTCCATAAGGCACAAAGCTAGAGGCTAGAGGTCTAGCGTGATACTCTGGTTGGCCATAAGAGTTATAGTTTTGTAAGGGAGGCATAGAGTAAGATTGAGGATAGTGTGGATTTCCCAGGGATATCAAAGAAGGTACAGGTGGAGTAGGATTGTAGACTGTTTCAGATATCTTTTCAGAATGGCGAGCTGCTAAACCATTTTTGTTTGAACCTTCATGCCTTATAGCATTATTAACTGGATCTTCAGATCGAGCTACATTAGCTATATTGGCTGAGCAATTGTACAAGTCAAGTGTATTAAATTTTTCAAGCCTAAGTTCATACTTCTGCAATAGAAACTGTGCTTCCTGTAATGTGACAGTATCAATTTTGGATTCAAGTCTGGAAGTCAAATTCACCACAACTGCATCAAATTCGGGTCCCAAACCATCCAATACATACTGCAGTAAGTCTTCGCTAGAAACAACTAACCCACTGGCTGATAAACTTTCAGCAATCTCCTTCATTTTTTTTAACATAATCTGCTATACTAAGGTTCCCTTTGGATGTTGTTTGAAGTAAATTCTTAAGGTGTAAGGCTATTGCTTTAGAATCTGTGATGAATTCATGTTCTAGGGCAAACCAAATTTCAGAGGAAGAACGACATTTAGATATGGGACCAAACATTTCTTCTGAAATTGAGGCCAACAACCAACTCACTAGGAACTTGTCAGTCCTTTTCCATAGAATATAGGAAGGATTAATCTTTTCAGGCACCGAATCAATTTTTCCTTTATTATCACCTCTAATTTGAGCTATCTCATCCTCAATTTCCAAATCACAGAATAAGAGAGGTGAGGGACATGGAACTTTACCTAGAAGATGTTCTTCCAATTCATGAGATCCTACTGTTGACAGCACTTGTGAGCTCCAAAAACGGTAGTTATTTCTTGTAAGCTTTGGGTTTATGACTTGTAAGTTTGAAGCAAGAGCCGAAGTCGTTCTAGTGGAAGCTTCCTTCAACATATCTTCAACGCCTTTAATCGATGAAGAGGTATTAGAAATTTTCGCCATTGACGCAAGTCAAGGGCTCTGATACCATGTAAAATAAGATGTTGAAACCAGATTGGGAGAAAAACAAAAAAAGAGTAGTAACGATTGTAAAACTGAATCTGTTTTAATTGACTAACTAACTGCAGAGTGAGTACACGCAATTGGTTTTATACAGAGATGATGAGCAGTAGCTTTTGCTTACTGTTTTACAAGACAAAGACAAGCAAAACGATGACGTTCTACAAAGTTCTTTTAATGACTCTGAAACGGCAGCGTACAAGCCTTCTTTAATTTGAGACTCACTGAAACCGGTAGTAAGCATCTTTGAGACTTCTCTTTCTTGACTCTTATAGTCAACACTCTTCCTCAAACTGAACTCCTTGTAATCTAGGAGCACCAAATCATTTTTCAACACAACAGAGGAGAGCACTGATTGATGTGCAGGAAGGGAAGTTACTGTTGAGGGGTTCAAGATGAAACAGTAACTTTCAATGTCTTTGATGCAATGAAGTTTTCGTCTGAATCGGATTCGTGTTTTAGTGTCGATGTGGTGGATAAACTGGTTGTGGACACTATTGAAGAAAACACCCCATAATTACCTCTAGAAGCATGTATAGCCAAATCTAAAATTTTGGAGGTAGATCAGTCAGCTTGTAATGAATGTGCTAGGATGTTAGAAGCACTTCAACCGATAGATGAGAGTCAAGATGTAGAATTTGAGGAGTTTGATTTTGACAAAGAGAAGGAACAGGAAAAAAAATAAAGAACCTCTAAAGCTTTAACTGAAACCTTTACCTTCTCACCTCAAATATGTTTATCTTAGAGACTCAGAAACCTACCCGGTGATCATTAGTTCAGGATTGAGTACATTAGAGGAAGAGAGGTTGATTAGGGTGTTGAGGGAACATAGACTAGTAATTGAATGGACCATTTCAGACATTAGAGGTATCTCGCCATCATTTTGCATGCATAAGATACTCATGGAGGATGATATTAAGCCTAGGGTGCAACCACAACGTAGATTGAATCCTTCGATGAAGGAAGCGGTGAGAAAGGAGGTGGTGAAACTCTTAGATGCAGGGATCATATATCCTATTTCCAATAGCCCATGGGTGAGCCCGGTACAAGTGGTTCCGAAGAAAGGAGGGATCACGGTGGTAAAGAATGAGAGTAATGAGTTGATACCAACGAGGACAGTGACGGGCTGGAGAGTGTGCATTGATTACCGGAAATTGAATAAGGCAACAAGGAAGGATTATTTTCCATTGCTTTTCATTGATCAGATGTTGGAGAGGTTGGCAGGACATGCTTATTATTGTTTCCTGAATGAGTATTCAAGATATAACCAGATTGCCATCGCTCTTGAGGATCAAGAGAAGACGACCTTCACTTGCCCTTACGGCACCTTTGCCTGCCGAAGGATGCCTTTTGGGTTATGCAATGCACCAGCAACATTTGAAAAATGCATGATGTCGATCTTTGGAGACATGGTGGAACGGTTTATAGAAGTCTTCATGGATGACTTCTCAGTTTTTGGTTCATCATTTGATAACTGTCTAACTAATCTTTCTATTGTTTTGCAGTGATGTAAGGAGACAAACTTGGTGCTGAATTGGGAGAAATGTCACTTCATGGTCCAAGAGGGAATAGTGCTCGGGCATAGGATTTCCAAGGATGGGATTGAAGTTGATCGAGCAAAGACAGAAGTAATTGAGAAGCTACCACCACCATCAAATGTCAAAGCAGTCCGAAGTTTCTTGGGGCATGCGGGGTTTTACAGACACTTCATCAAGGATTTTTCTAAGATTTCTAAACCCCGTTGCAATCTATTGAATAAAGATGTTGTTTTGGATTTTAATGATGATTGCATGCATGCCTTTCTAACTCTAAAAAAATTATTAGTATCTGCACCTATTATTGCAGTTCCCGATTGGGGACTGCCCTTCAAATTAATGTGTGATGCTAGTGACTTTGCTTTAGGGGTAGTATTAGGACAGAGGAAAAATAAAGTGTTGCATGTAATTCAGTATGCTACCAAAACACTCGTTGGTGCACAATTGAATTACACCACTACTTAAAAAGAGTTATTGGCTGTAGTTTTTGCTTTTGACAAGTTTCGTTCTTACTTGTTATGTGCAAAAGTGATCGTTTACACGGACCATTCAGCACTCAGGCCCCTATTGGCAAAGCAAGAAGCAAAACCTTGGCTGATAAGATGGATTTTACTACTTCAAGAGTTCGAGTTGGAAATTCGAGACAAGAAGGGGTCGAAAAATGTGGTGGCTGATCACTTGTCGAGAATTGAGAGACCAGTCAAGGGAAATGAGGAGGAAATACCGATTGGAGAAACATTTCCGGATGAGAAGTTGATAAGAGTGGAAGAAGCACCATGGTATGCGGATTTTGCAAACTATTTGTCATCAAGGGTGCTCCCAAGTGGTATGACGTACCAACAAAAGAGAAAAATTTTCTCAGATTTAAAGTACTACTATTGGGAAGAATTGTTTCTATACAGACACTATACTGATCAGATGATACGAAGATGTGTCCCGGAGGAAGAGATGGAGAGCATTTTAAGGCATTGTCATGATAAGGAAGTAGGTGCCCATTCTGGGGGAGCTAGAACACCAGCCAAGGTTTTACAATCGAGGTTTTATTGGCCAACCCTCTTTAAGGATTCCTTCCGGATGATTCAAGAGTGTAACCAATGTCAACGGATGGGTAATATTTCAAAAAGAGATGAGATGCCGTTGAACAACATCTTGGTGGTTGAACTTTTTGATGTGTAGGGGATTGATTTCATGGGTCCCTTCCCAAGTTCTTTTGGAAATACGTAAATCTTGGTAACGGTGGATTATGTGTCGAAGTGGGTTGAGGCAGTTGCGTTGCCGACTAATGATGCTAGGGTAGTGATTAAGTTTGTGAGGAAGAATATTTTCTCAAGGTTTGGGGTACCACGAACAATCATTAGTGATGGAGGATCTCATTTTTGCAATAGGCAAATGGATGCATTGTTGAGTAAGTATGGAGTGACACATAGATTTGCAACACCGTACCATCCACAAACGAGCGGACAAGTGGAACTGTCGAATAGAGAACTCAAGGGGATTTTGGAAAAGATAGTTAATGCATCTAGGAAAGATTGGTCACGGAAGTTGGATGATGCGTTGTGGGCATACCGAACCGCATTTAAGACTCCGATTGGTATGTGACCATTTAGGATGGTTTATGGGAAAGCATGCCACTCGCCGGTAGAACTTGAACATAAAGCATACTAGGCCGTCAAGCAGTTGAACATGGACTTGAAAGCCGCTAGAGAGGAGAGGATGCTGACTTTGAACAAACTCAATGAATTTCGTCTCGAAGCATATGAAAATGCCCGGATTTATAAAGAGAAGACAAAAAGGTGGCATGACAAGCACATCCGAAGGAAGGTTTTTGAAGTTGGACAGAAGGTGTTATTGTTCAATTCTAGACTTAGGCTCTTCCCCGGAAAACTTGAGTCTAGATAGTCCAGACCATTCACTATTACAAGAATTTACGCATCCGGAGCAGTGGAGGTTACACATGAAGATAAAGGCACTTTCACAGTTAATGGACAGAGATTGAAGCCATACATTGATGGGGTGATGAGTTGCAAAACCATCCCAATCCGGCTGGACATCCCGACTTAAAGGATCGAGAGAGTCGAGCTTTCGACTATAAACAAGTGCTTCTTGGGAGGCAATCCAAGTGTTTTTAACTTTTTGCTTTCATTTTGGTTGTTTGATTTTGTTTAATTTCATTATGAGTTTTTATGAATTTTTATGGATTTTTTTTTGGGTGTTTCAGTTGACATTTTCAGCAAAAGAAAGAAATCCAAATGCTCTAGGCTTCACCGCGGCGAAGATTTTTCTTCGCCGAGGCGAAGCAAGCTGAGAAAAAACAGAGTATTGCCCTTGGAGGATTTCGCCCCGGCGAAGGAATTTTCTTCGCCACGGCGAAGAAAGGAAAATATTTTTTTTGAAAAATTTGGCTAAGGCATTTCTCCAAGGCAAAGTATGCCTTGTATCCTCGGGAGGATTTCACCCCGGTGAGGAAAATTTCTTCGCCGCGGCGAAATCTGGGAAAATTTTTAGGGTTCATCAACGATAAACTTCACCGCGGCGACGCCGCTTTTCTATAAATACAAACTTTTCTCTTTCATTCTTCACGCGACCCTTCACTTCCATTTGAGAGAAAATTTTTCAAAATTCAATCTTTTGCTTCCCTAGTGCTTTTCCAACCAAAATTCTTACTCCATAACATTCCTAAACACCAAAACAACCCATTTCAACAACAATTTTCGTGAAAATTTCACGAAAATTTGTGGATCAAAAATTTGGGGCTTTTCAATCTGGGCTGTTTCCGATTCAATTGGTGGCGCATACTCCTTCATTTTGGTAAGATCTCAATAACCCGAAGCTTTTTATCGAAAAATTTCAAGTTTATAATCATAGATCTGAAAATTTTATTGCGATTGACTTGAGAATTGTTGGGTGATTTTGAGTTGTGATATTGCTTTAGGAAGAGTTGTTTGTGCATTTGGTGATTGTTAGGAGTATGGGTGTTGAATTTTTGGAGTGTTTGTGTTGAATTGAAAATCTGTAGTTTGGGGGTGAATTGCGAATTTTTGGAAGTGTGGGTTGTTTTTGCAGGTTTGAAGTGGCTGTGTAGAATTAGGTTTGAATTTTTGGGGTTATAATTTTGGAGTTAAATTTCATTTGGAACAATGGCTCCGAAAGTTAAGCAGCCATACAAGGGTAAGGGCAAAGGAAAACAAGTGGATAATCGGTTTGTAAGTGATGCCGCCCGTGCAAGGTATGAGGATGCTATCCAAAGGAAGGATAAGGGGATTATCCCAGAGCGCGGTTTAACAGCTACTCAGGTCTTTGACTGGAGTAGAAGGAGAAGTTGGGACATGTTTATGAAAACTCCTGAGCAACTGGCTGTTGAGCCAATAGTAAGGGAGTTCTATGCCAATCTCCCGGATTGTAAAGAAGATAATGTTTATGTGAGAAGGGAGGACGTACCATTTACGGACAGGGCGATCAATCAGTTCTACAACTTGCCCGAAGTTCTCACGGATGAGTATGTGCAGTTCAAGAGATCACATATTGATGACAATTTAATCCTTCCAGTTATTGCAAAACTGGGTGTAGAGTGGCAAGTGTTAAAGAAACAGAAAAAGACTCTCAAGGGGACGCAGTTGACACCGATGGCTCGACTATGGCAATATTTTGTCTGTGCGAAGTTAATGTTGGAATCACACTACAGCATAGTGACTCATGATAAAGCAGTGTTACTCTACTCTATTGACATAATTTTTAACAGCATCAAGCTAGCAGTGAATCCGGGACGAACAAGTTATTGTTTCCCGCATCTCATCACAGCTTTATGCCTTCGAGCTGGAGTCAAGGTTTAGGATGACAAGCACCGTATTCATGCTGCTCCAATTCTTGACTCAGAATACTACAGGAAGCACCTTAAACGTCCAGAAGCTACACAACCAAGAGCAGGAGCAAAAAGGTAGTGAACAGGCCCTACCACATCCTCCAGCTCCACGGCTACGCAGAAAGAAATGATGCAGCAAATGATGGGCTTAATGAAATATATGAAGAGACGTCAGGATTGGGTAGTGGAGCAAACTCAGATGATGGATGAGCTAATGACTAATAGCTTTAAGGTGCTCAAGGTTGACACTTCAGCATACCAATGGGCCGACTAGAACTCAGATGAGTGGATGGAATCCAAGAAAGATGAGGAAGATGAGGAAGAAGAAGATTGAGCCAGAGCACCTGTTTTTGTTATTTGTCTAATTTTTTTTTTTTTTTTTTTTTTTTTTTTTTTTGTCCAGTTACTTGTGCTGTTAAACTCAGTTTTATTTTGGTTTTGGTGTGTTTAGTTGTTTAGATGTTTAGTTGTTGCTTTTCATTTGTAGTTGTTGAAAGGCCGAGATTAGGTTGTAATATTTTCAAGTTAGTTGTGAATTTGTGCTAACATAAGGGACACCACAGTTTCAATTGTTTTGACAGATTTTGGGTGATAAAAAGTCCGAGACCGGGTGTTCATTGTGGAGCGACACTTCATGGATTAACCAGGGAGCATTCTCGTACCTTGTTGTTTTTAATTTTTTTTTTCTCTATTCTTGATTTATGCATAATTGAACATTGGGGACAATGTCATGTTTAGTTTGGGGGTAGGAAATTGCATTAAAACCTAGTTTAAGGGTATATTGGCTGGAAACCCGTGCCTGCCTTAAAAACTGCCTAGCAGCACTTGGCAACCTCGGGTATAACAACGCCACGTACACCTTAAATTGAAAAAAAAAATTCTTTAGTTTGTTTGTTTTTGCCAATGATGAATTGTACAAATCAATGATGAGAATAGGGTTGTTGCAATTTTACTGTTGAGAAATGTTAAGCATTGCTTTAAGTTTTTGTATATTGACTGGATTGTTATTGAGGTTTGTTGAGTGGTTCAGCCACAAGGTTCATTTATTTCAGCATGCTTAGATTCATTTTATGTAGTTAGGTGAAGTCTTGATAATGTTGGTGGACTGTAAAACCTAGTAGAGAAGTGCTTGAGGGGAAATTCTAGGATTAGACATGGTTGAGAAATGATTTAGGCAATTCTTTTTGACCGTTTGAGCCTTTCTAGCCAACCTATGAATGAAATTGTCCTTAGTCACCCATTTGAGTCATATGAATCAGTATTGTTTTATGTTCCCAAAGGAGAGCACCGAGGATCGAAGAATCAAGCGAAGATGCAAGCAGAGTGGTAGTTCTGTAATTTCAGAACCTTTCAAGAAGCTTCGTCATGGCGAAGAATTGTACTTCGCCACAACGAAGTAGGCCATGGTTCCTACATTCGCCTTCATGTAACTCGGCAAGGACACGTTGGGCCTCCTTTGGGCTTGTGCACTTGAGGTAGGGGCCCAAGAATGATTTTCTAAGGAGTTGGCCCTCATGTATGGTGAATCTGGCGGCTCTTGTTTTTAGTTATCGTACCTCGTTCTTGTCAGCAGGGAGTTCGTCATGCTCCAAGTATCTCACTATCGGAGTCATCCAGCAGTTGTCTAGTTCAACTCCCATGGCTTCCTCGAGCGGCTTGTTTGGTTTTTGTCCCTCCTAGTTGGCAGGCCACTGCATGAATAATAGAGTAATGGACGAGGTGGAAGAGCATTTGAGGGCTGAGCCAAGATTGGCAAGAGCATCAGTGTGGGAGTTCTCCGCTCTGGGGATTCGGACGATGGAGAACTCATCAAATTGTGCCTACAGATTGTTGACCATGCTCAAGTAGGATGTCATCTTCGAGTCGCGTGCTTGATACGTGCCTTGTAATTGATTGACCACGAGCTGGGAGTCAGACTTCACTTCTAGTTTCTTTGCTCCAATTTCTTTTGCTAAGGAAAGTCTAGCTATAAGGGCCTCATATTCGGCTTCGTTGTTCGTGCACTTGAACCCACACCGTATTGCCCGCTGAATGATGTCTCCTTCTGGCCCGATCAGTACCACTCTAAGTCTGCTTCCATTTACGTTACTCGAGCCATCCACTAAGGGGGTCCACTTGGATGGTGATCTGCCGTTCATGCATAATAACTCACTTTCTACTTGGGTGGTGGTATTTGGGGTGAAATCAGCAATGAAGTCGGCCAAGGCCTAGGATTTGATAGCGGTGCAAGGCTGGTATGATATGTCAAACTCACTAAGCTCTACTGTCCACTGCAGGAGTCGACCTGATAGTTCTGGTTTGTGCAGTATCTTCTTGAGTGGGAAGGAGGTGAGTACAACTATTGAGTGGCACTAAAAGTACGGCCTGAGCTTCCCGGATGCATGGATGAGGTTGAGGACTAACTTTTCCAGCTAACTGTATCGCGTTTTCACGTCAAGGAGTGACTTACTTACATAGTAGACTGGCAACTGCTTCATTTCTTCTTCCCGAACTAGTACTGCTGAGATAGTTGTTTCCAAGACCGCTAGGTAAGAGTAGGGTTTCTCCCCGTCCACAGGTTTGGAGAGGAGCGGAGGGGAGGTTAGGTACCTTTTTAGCTGTTGCAAGGCTTCTTCGCAGGAGGCGGTCCACTCGAACTTCTTGGATTTCTTGAGGGCATGGAAGAAGAGATGGCACTTTTCGGCTGACCTGGAGATGAAGCGGCTCAAGGCGGCTACACATCCTGCAAGGCGCTAGACGTCTTTCACCCAAGTTGGAGACGGTATACCAAGGATTGCTCTGATTTGGTCAGGGTTAGCTTCTATCCCTCGCTGAGTCACCATGTAGCCCAAGAACTTTCCTGACGAGACCCCGAATGAGCACTTGGCTGGATTTACCTTCGTGTTGTATTTTCTGAGGATGGCAAATGCCTAGCTGAGGTGGTCAAGGTGTTATTCGGCCATCAGTGACTTGATGAGCATGTCATCAATGTATACCTCCACGGTGTCTCCTAGGTACTCAGTGAACATCTTGTTGACCAGCCACTGGTAGGTGGCCCCAGTGTTCTTTAGGCCGAATGGCATCACCTTATAGCAATAGGTTCCCCTTTCCGTGATGAAGGCTGTCTTCTCTTGGTCGTCCGAGTGTATCAAGATCTAGTTGTACCCTGAGAAAGCATCCATGAAACTAAGGAGCCCGTGACCTGCGGTTGCATCGACCATCATGTCAATATGTGGGAGCGAGAAGGAATCCTTGGGGCAGGCTTTGTTTAAGTCCGTGAAGTCGATGCATACTCTCTATTTCCCATTCTTTTTCTTTATGACCACGACATTCGCCAACCATTCGAGGTAGTGGACCTCTTTTATCATACCATTGCTCAAGGGCTTTTTGACCTCTTCGTTGACAATTCGGTTATGCTCTAGTGCGAATTTCCTTCTCTTCTGTTTCACTGGTGTGTGATCTGCGTCTACCTTGAGCCGGTGGACCATTGCTTTCGGACTGACTCCGATCATGTCAGCGTGGGACCAGGCGAAACAGTCTTGGTTCTATTTGAGGAATTCTATCAGCTTCTCTCATGTCTCAGGCTTCAGGCGGGACCCTATGTGTGTCTTTCTCTCAGGGTCATCCGGATGTATTTGTACTTTATCCAACTCTTCCATAGATGGTTGATCCGGCTTGGTCGGTGGGGTTGGATGAGACTGTAATTGCTACGAAGAGTTACCCTTGCCTTTGAAGGCATTCTTGTAGCAATCCTTCGAAGTTTTGGGGTCACCTTTGATCTCTCGTACCCCCCACTTGGTAGGAAATCTGATCGTCTGGTGGAAGGTAGATAGGACTGCCCACATGTCATAGATCCAAGGTCGGCCCAAGATGATGTTGTACGGCGAGGGACAGTCAATTACCAGAAAAATGCTCTGTTTGTTAACTCCGTCGGCGTAGATAGGGGGATGATCTCCCCGATAGTATACTTCTGCTCAGAGTTGAAGCCAACTAGCAGCGTCGGCCGCCTGTTGATGTTCGCCTCTTCCAATCCCATAGCCTTCACTATCTCAAGAAATAGGATGTTTGTTGAAGAGCCTCCATTTACGAACACTCTTTTTACTAGGATGTTGGCGACCTACAAGGAGATGATTAGGGCATCGTGATGAGGAGCGACCAAGGCGACCGGCTCGTCATCTTCAAACTGAATTACCTGATGAGTTGTGATCGCGAGATCAGATGGATAGACTAGACTTCATGGTGGTGGTTGGCTTTGGCATATCGCTTGGCCGATGAGTAACTTACTCCATTGATCTCTGATCCTCCAGAGATGAGCGAACAGAAACCTTTTGGTATAGGTTCAAGCGGAGGTGGTAATGGTTCTTTTGAACTCTTATGGCTAATGGTGTTCTTCCCCTTATCGGTTAGCAAATCCCTGAGATGTCCCCTCTTTAGAAGTGTAGCGACCTCTAGTCGTAAGGCGACGCAGTCTGCGGTACTGTGCCCATGATCGCCATGGAACTCGCACCATTTGGTCTTGTCTCTCCTTGCTTCGGGATTGAGCTTGCCTGGCCACTTAACAGTGGATCCCATTCCCTTCATAATAGCGACGACCTGGGTTGGCTCGACATTGAGGCTATACTCCGGTATCTTGTACTGGTTCGATCCAAATTGTCTGCTCTTGGTTCTTATCGGTTGACGATCATACTGTTTCCTTGCTCTGTTCGAATTGCGTGCTGGGGTTGGTAGCGGTGCTTCGCTGGTCTATGTTCTGGCTTCCTGTCATTCCGTCTTGAATCATATCTAGAGTGAATCGTTTGGTTTATTTCATCCTTATCCCACCTTATTTGGATCACTGCCCCGGGCTAGGGCATCTTCCATTGTGGTGCAACCCAACTTTGTAAGTTCTTTGTATAGCTCTCCGTCCGAGAGGAGACCCTTCTTGAAGACATCTACGGCTGTCTCAGGGTTACATGTAGGGATGAAGATCTTCTCTTTGTTAAACCTACTGACATACTCTCTCAGTGGCTCTCCCCTTCTCTGGTATACTCTGTATAGGTCAACCGACAGCTTCTCGAGTTTCTTGCTGCTGGCGAACTGTTTAACGAATGTGTCGGTGAGTTGAGCGAATGAATTGATGGATCCGTTCGGGAGATTTGTTTACCATTGGAGTGCTGGGCCAGATAAACTCGAGCCGAAACTTTTGTACATGCAGGCTTCCCTAAGCGGTCGGAGTATTGAGACGGTGAACATCCGCTACTTGTACGAGGCTATGTGATCGTTCGGATTGGTTGTGCCGTCGTACAGTTTCATGTTGGGGATAGTAAACTTTTGAGGCATGTTGGCTAGGGCGAGCTCATCCACGAAAGGTGAATCCGCGTAACAATGGGGCTTGCTCTTTTTGGTTGGGATCGGCATTCCTGGAATTCGTCGCATCACTACTTCCACATCGGCCAATCTCTTGGCTAGTACCTATTCCATAGGAGAAGGGGACGCCACTAGGTCATCCCGCATGACCAGGTCAGCCTTTGCAATTGTCTTTGGTATATTTCGTTGGGGCATCCCTCGTGGGGTAGTCTGACAAGTTGTTCCTTCGTGCATTCCCTGGTAGCATAGATCTTCGGTCATTCCTTCTGGTTAGGTGACTCCCATGGTAACTGTTCTGGTGTTTCGCCCTACATGGATGGTCAAGGGAGTCCTCTGATAGTCATTCGGTTGGTCAGGATGAATGGGCTCAGGTGCTGTTTGTTTAGTTTGGTCATTCATCCCATGAGGATGAGCTGAGCCGAGTGGAGTATGTGTTGGGATGGTCGACTAGATGTAAGGTGGGATGGTTAGATTGAGCTGGTCTTGTGGATGCGGGCTTTCTGCCACCGGATCGTCTTGATCTTGATGCTGGGATGAATCAACTGAATGATGTTCCATAGCAAATCTTTATCTCCATGGATCAGGACAGAATCGTTGACCGCAGACGGATTTAGCAGACTCGGCCTTTTGCTAGAGACCGAGGGTCGGTGCTTTGGCGTAAGGAGAGGTTGCATGGACGGAACAGGGGTGCGGAACCGATTGGGGGGTGCCTAGCCAGGCAGGAACTCTAGATCGTAGAATTGACTAACCTTCTCCTTGAGATACTGGTTTTCTAACCTGATGGACGCGTTTTCTGTTCTGATTTCATTGTTCTCGGCTTCCAATGCGGCTACCTTGTCCAAGTTCTGTTGCATGAGAGCGGTTAGAGCTTCCAATTTGGCCTCGAGGTCAGGGTTAGCATTGTCGGAGTTGTCAGCCATGGAAAGTTCCTCTACGTAGCAGGGTTCGTCGAGCCGAATGATTGCTAGAGGCCCCACGGTGGGCGTCAAACTATAGACGTAAAAAATCTAACTGTACGGAAGGAGGGTCTGATTCCGTGAGGTTGAGGCCACTAGCGATCCGCTGCACCTACACACGTAGAGAAACAAACGCGTGAAGTGAACGAGAAACACCGGGGTAGTGTTTGCCGTAGGCACTCCGACGCTCAAGTCAGCAAGGCTAAAAGAGGCTAATATAATGAAGGCTAGGGAGTAAAGAGGTTACCGGAAGTCTAGTCGGAGACTGTGAGTACAACAGTGATGTAAAGCTATCAAGTAGGAGCTTCAGATATGAAGGTGTAATGTAGTGTGTCCTTTGTGAGAGGGCTGGCCTCTGCTTATATAGTGACTGTCTGGTCTCCCAATCCTAGTGGGAGTAGGAGTCCTAGTGGGACTCCGATATAAACCCTAGAGGGATTAGGACGATAGTGAGCTGTCTTACCAGTGTTCAAATAGGAAGGTGATCCCGATCAGGAAAGTATCTTCGAGTAGGAAAGTGATCTGAATAGGAAGATATCTTCGAATAGGAGATTGATCAGGAACAAGAAAGTGATCAGTGGGGGCCATGGGTTCTGAACTCGTCTATAAGCCCAGGAAGTGAACTAGAACTGGGAGGCCCGTGCCCAGATGGTTTGGGCAGGCCGTATCTCGTATCAAATAGGATTAATCTGGCTTGGGCCTCTTTGGGATCGAGCCTGGTCTCTTCCTCACTGGTGGTCCTGTTTTCCTATTTGGGCCAAGGACGATTTTTGGCCCTAACAGGGGCTGAATTTAGGGCTGTTGCTTATGGAGTTTGTGAAGTATTGTTGATTAAAAGAATATTGGAGGAATTGAAGATCTCTAATCCATTACCTATGAAGGTGTACTATGACAAAAAGGCTTTTATTTTTATTGCACACAACCTAGTGCTTATGATAGAACGAAGCATGTTGACTTCCATAGGCACTTTATAAAAGAAAAGGTGGAAAATTGACAGATATGCATGGCTTACATTCCTACTAGTGAACAATTTGCGAACATACAAAGGGATTGTCAAAGAAGCAATTCAAAATTTTAATTAGCGAACTAGCTTTGGAAGATATTTTCAAACCAGTTTGAGGAAGTGTGTTGGAAAATATCAAAGACATAAGATTTGTTGTCTATAATTAGATTAGATTAAATGTCGACAATTTGTATTTGCTAATTGTAATATATGTTATTATTATAGGGACTTAAGAGTTGTACATGACCGTAGGATTTTTTAAGATTGGCTAGCTTTGTGATTATTTCTTCCCTTATTTGATTTTCCTTGTAAATCCTATAAAAACCTAATGTGTATATCAACTTTGAAGGAGAATCATATGACTTTGATTCCAATCTTATAGTCTTTAGTGAGGCTATTAGTATTTTAGCTATTCCTTAAAGGACGTCAATGAAATTTATTGTAATTTCTTAGATTAGTTTTTTTACCTTCCCACCTTCATCTAAAACAACTATTTAGATTTTATTTCGCCATTATGTCTTCGTTGCAGAAAAAGATTGGAGGACCTTTGGGGCTTTGTTAATTTAGACTACATTTTGTCTGTGATAACAAAAATGGCATATGGCCACTGATCCTAAGCATGGATTTGACTGTGCAAGATACTTTGTTCAGCAGCATCCTTACAGTTTTGCTGCCTAGAACTGCTATTACGGAGTAACCTCCAGGTATACGATAATGTAATATGTTGTCTTGCAATAGCTTGCTGAATTTAATCAGTTTAATCAATTTACATCAATGGCTCTGTCTACTTGTCCTTGTGATCCAAGTATGCTATTTTTTCATTTATAGTGTTTGGATGTTATCGCTACAAGAAAAAACACCTTTCTTGAAAGGTATTACCTGACAAAAAGGGGGTACAATAACCCTTTTTGAATTTTCATTGTAACCCCTATCAAAAAATGATAGTTTTCGAACTGTCAAGTACCTCTTGACAATTCGATAATTGTCAAGGATTTAGCAGAATTTTAACTAAATCCTTGACAGTTTGATAACTGTCAAAGATTTAGCTGAATTTTTCAATTTTTTTAGAATTTTAGCCAAATTGTTAACAGTTTTCATACTGTCAAGACTTCGTTTGTTAATATTTATTTTTTTAAATTAGTTAAATTTCTTTATTATTATGAATTAAATTATGGAATAGTCAAATGAAATGCTTCATAATATTTATTCTACCAACAATTATCACCACTCAACAATCTATAACGAGACATTGAACAATTGATCGAATGGTACATATACTATTGTTGCTGTGAGTAAACAAAATTGAACAACAGTAACTATTTTACAATATTCCATAAACAACAATGAAAAGTAATCAATTCAATAATGAAAAGTTTGATGCATAGTTTTTGCCCTCATTGGTCTCTGACATCATTGAAACAACAATAACTAAAAAAGTTATTTGAATGTAGAGTATATCGAGAAAGAAATTGGCGTCTATCTTCGCCGGTGCACCTAAGTTTAAAACCATATCTACAAGTTAAACCAGGAATATATGCTGAATAATAGAACATATTGAAAACAGGATAGCAATATGCAAGAAAGAAAAACATAGCCAACCTTGTATAATCTGACACGACCTAATCACATACTCCCAGGGCGAGCCATCCTGAGCAAAGTTGTGATATACCATGGTCTCCTCATGTAGCCGCTTATTAAATAAAATCAACTTAGAAAGCACAGACCTTGGGAGATGGATACAGTGAACTACGTATGAAAAGATAGTCACCCTCCACCAACTCATCAACATATACCTGAAACAAACAAAAAAAAAAAAAAAAATGATGATGACATGCATTAATGCCAGGTTAATCATTCAGTTTCTTACATGTTATAAATCTATAGCTGCAATGACAATTTTGATAAACAAACCTTAGTGAACCGATTGAGAAAGGACCTCGGGAGGCCTTTTCTACCACCACCCTGATAAGAAGGATTTTGACATGCTAAATCTCTGAAAGACGGTGGACACCTAAAAGTTAGACCTAGCTCTGGAATGAAGACCTCACCACGATGATCCAAAATAGCATTCAAACCCTAATTAAAAATACAATTAATTACTACCATCAACATGTAACACAGAAAGTAACTAATAAAACCAAGAAAAAGCAACAGAGATAAAAACAGTGCAAGTAATAGAATTAATAAGGTTTAAAAGCAGTGCCTCTAAAACAGATTGCGAAGCAAGATTAAGCTCATCTAGCAACACCCAACAACTTCTCATTGCGCTGCTTAAGCTGGTCATCTATGCCTCTTGCCACCACATCCCTAGGAACAAGCTCAGCTTTTTCATCATACAGGGGCATGAACCGTTCCATGCCCAAGTTGTAAAGAATGCCTCCATCACCCCTGACGGCTTCAGTGATCAGAAATGCATTTTCTCGACTTTTGGTTGGTTTGATGGGAAGGCCTTCATCAGCTAAGGCAGTTGGGTGGAACTGAACAAACCTGAGAAAAATAGTGATACAACAATTTATAAAACTCTTGGACAGACGAAACAAAAGCTCCAGTAGACTGATTTATGTGCCTTATAAAGTATAAACAGAAAAATCACTCCATCTACAGTGGTTTTCACAATATGACTATATATGAAATAATGAGAACTAAAAGAAAATTTATGAAAGTAAACTTACTCCATATTGGAAATCACCGCTTCAGCTCTGTGGGCCAAAGCCATTCCATCTCCAGTGGCCACCTATAAAAACAGATGAAATATGATGGTAAATTAGGTAGAGGAGCAACCTTTCATTTTTTCCCTCATAGGAAACTGCATAAAATTTTATTTATTATTAATTCCTAATTATGATGAATAAAGAAAAGACATATCTCTAAGTTCAGTAGAAAAGCCCAAAGAGAAACCCAAAGTCTAACTTATCCCATAAGGAAAAGTTTTCCTCCCTGTGGTCTTCAAATATTCTTCCATTTTTCTCCAGGGAAACAACTCAAAAAATAATAATCACTACACAGCCCACCTCAACTGGGAAGCCAAAAAGGGTTGACCATAACTTAAAAACATTAGGGCAATGCAAAAAATGATTGCCAATGCTCTCAGGTTCTCTCTTACACATAGACAGTTAAGAAAGAAAAACCGACTTTTGGCCCCCTTATGTGAATGAAAACAATTTGAGTAGCAATATACTTGCTATCAATCTGTGTAAAATATAAGAGAGAACACAACCTACTTACACATTCACTTGATCAACAAATGTTCTTTATTCACTTGCTATCAGTCTGTGTAAAATATAAGATGCAGGTGATAAAATTATCTTGAAGTAGCAGGAACAGAAAGAATGATACATACTGAAGGAAACAAGGATTCACAAGAGAAACTACTAAACATTTAATAACGGAGGGTTTGTTGTCGACGGATAGATATGCCCAGCCCCACCTGATGCTAGTAAGGTCGCCTTTGAAATAAATCGTATAACCTGATATTGTGACAAAGGTAAAGCATCAGAACACGATGTGAAGTTAGTTTGGAAACTGTTGCCAAAATAAAATGCAAGATCTATCGCAAAGTGGTGTTCAAAAACAGAAATATTGGGGTCATTAATAACTGCTTCTAGTAGAGCCCGGTCAATCTCTCTTCCAGTCATATTGCTACCGGGAACTGAAGAAACAAGTGATGGAAGAGATTTGGGCGATTTAGTGGAGGAGATTTGGGTTTTTGGCGGAAGTTTTTTTCTTGCCCTAGGTTTGACTTGGTCGAAATTTGGGGGAAAATGGGTTTTGACAATGAACTTTGGTGCTCTGGGCGGAAAGAATTTGCCTAAGCAAAATTTTAGGGTGGGAAGCCTTAGCCAAATTTGAGTTTTGGTCTTTTCCTTTTTTTTTTTTTTTTTTTTTACTTAATTCTTGACGGTTAAAACGGTTAAGGATTAAGAATATACAGCAAGGAATGAATTCATTTTTTTTTAAATTCTTGACAGTTAAAAATTGTCAAGGATTAAACAATAACATCAAGGATGAAATTGAACAACTAATTTTTACAATCCTTGACAGGTAATAACAGTCAGGATTTGTTATAACAGCCAAGGATTTTCTCAAATCTTTGACAGTTGAAAAGGGTCAAGAAGTTGTCAAGGAAAAGACTTCTTTGACTGTTTTTAAAAACAGCCAGAAATTCAGTCAATTTTTTTGTCAAGAAAGACCTTTTCCTTATATATAGATGAGCACACAACACCTTAGGTGCATTTATTTTAATGGACAGGACACAACCTGCAAGCTTCAATATTACTTGAGAGCATGCTGATTTTTTAAACTAATATTTTTAGTACTTTATTGATGGTTTCCTTTAATGTCATAGATTGGGGAAAAGCCATTGTAAGCATTCCAAGTTTCTTCAATATATGCGACCAAATCAACGATTGTGCACCAATACTGACTCACTGCAAGATCGACAATCCCCATATCCTTTTGCACCTTGTTGACCTCTGGTTGCCGAAAAACCCACTATTTTTTCGCAGAAATGTGCGGATTGGGTTGGGTTTGTATGCCATTTGGTGGACCTGTTTTGGTATGATTTCTTGTCTTTTTTTTGTAGGGTTTCTTCTTGGTTTCTTGCTGGGTTTGATTTTGCAGATTTCTAAATTTTGGTTGCATTCTGATCGAGTTTGATCGTCACGCAGGTGTTCGACAAAAGGCTGCAGCAAGCCTTGCTGTGTCTGCCCGCGCGCCCATCCGACGAGCACGGCCAGCGCCCCAGCGCGCAGCGCGCCCAACGCCTAGCCCTCGCACGTTAGCCTCCCGACCCATTCCACTTCCCAAACACCAAAACCTCTTCACCCTAACCACTATTCACAAATCCCCGCTCTTACAAACTCTAAACTCACCAAAATCACAAATTTTTTTCCTCCCACCAAGTGTTCGAACAAATGTCCGAACCAAACCCCACAACCCAAATAACACCGTGCCGCCCCCAACCCAAGCCAAACTGTAAACACTACCTCAACCAACTCCCAGCCTTCCGGGATTCGAGAAATCTTTATGGATTGGGGATTTGGAGCCATGATGGTGACAGTACTTGTTATCCGTTTTCTCAAATGGGCGATTCAAGGAGCCAAGGTTTTTCATCACAAACCCTTCCTTTGGTTTTCTTGACTTTGATTCTAATGATCCTGCAGGTTTATCTTTGCAATCGTTTAATGGCTTGAAAATGTCGAAGTCTAAAAAGGTCTTCAAGCTCAATTGGGCATCTTCTGAGCCCCGTGAAAAAAGCAGCCCCTAAGCCAAAAAGCAGAAAATATGGGAAAAAGCACATCAAAAGTGTCCTCCACTTGGCGGACAAGGTTAGAGTGACAGAGGTCGGTCCCATTTCACCCTTGAAGCTGTGGACCTGATATTAAGGATGACATCTTACATATACCGGATGATGTTATTGATGACAATGATGTTGATGGCTTCGCTGTATTGTGGGTTTTTTCCCGGGGTATTCTATGCCTTTTCATGCTGTCCGCTCAATTGCCTTCCGTGCATGGGAAGCTGCGGGTTGGAAGATGTTATGTCCACAGGTACTGGCTTTACATTTCAGATTTAGGGATGAGGATGCGGTGCATTCAATCCTTAAGAGAGGGCCGTGGATGTTGGGGGTAAGTGTATTATTCTGCAACAATGGCATGCTCAGTTTACTTTTGATAAAAGTCGCATCTCTAGAGTTCCGGTATGGGCTCGTTTGCATGGTTTGCCTTATCCTTGTGTGTCCACAAAGGACTCTGCATGGTTTTCCTCTATGTTAGGTCGACCGTTGTCTAGTGTAAGACAACATCAGAGAGGACCCTTTGAATTATGCTCGGTATGTGTTGAGCTAGATGCTACAAAGCCTTTGAGACGTCATATTGAATTTCAGTGCCGGTTATCTGCAGAGCCTATTCAGATACAGTGGAATATGATTGGACCCCTAAAGTGCCCTAAATGCTGTGTTTTTGGTCATGTTTGTCACCACCCGAGGTACCTACTACAGCCACAGCTCAGGGTAAGAATAAATATGTTACTAGTTTCCAGAACACCAGGAAATCAGTGCAATCCGAGAACTATAGCCTTTGAATCAGCCAGCCACTATTGATCCCATCAGGGAGAGAGACTGAGGGATGAGAGGGATTTTTATAGTGCCATCTACAGTTTCAGTTCCGAGTACAGTTAAGTTGGATGTTTCTTTGGCTTTGGTCCCGTATCAGCAGACTGTTCATGCTAGCAGAGGTGAATTTTCTGGCTCTGATCGGGGTCAAACCTGATACCCCCTTTCCTATTGAGGACGAGCAAGACCGTACTATGGGTTTACAAATTGCACAGAAAACACTCAGTCCTTTATGAGTTCTGAGTAGGCAATCTACCTCTTCCAACAGTGTCCTCGCTGTTTTTGCATAGTGACGATCACCAGACACCAGATGCTACTTCTCTGATCAGTTTCCTTGCCACCCCTAGCAAAGGGGATAGGTCGGGGCAAGCGGGGGCTTCGGCTCAGATTTCCTAGCTTGTTTCTATCCCAATTCCATGATAGGGAGTTGGATATTAGAGGCCTTAACGGCTTCTCGAAACAACGCGCTGTGCGGAATTGGATTTCTGACTGTTCTTTGGGTTTGATTGGTTTGTTGGAGACTAAGGTTGAGCAGTCTCTGTACAGTCAGTGGTCTCGTCTGTTTGTCCTTCATGGGCAGTTTTTATCGATGCGATAGATTCTATTGCTTGCCGTGTTCTGGTATGTTGGACTCTTCTCTTTACTCTGTGCATAACTTCATTGCTCTCTTCAGGAGATTACTTGCAGGGTTACTCATGTTTCTGAGGGGTTCTATTTGGGATTACTTTTGTGTATGGTTCTATGACCCTGGGAATCGCCGCAATTTGTGGGATTTCCTTAGGGATCAGTCGCAGTGTTTGATTCAGAGGGGCTCCGTGGCTTGTGTTGGGTGATTTTAATGCCATCTTGGGAGCTTCTACAAGTGGGTGTGATCCTGAGTGGTATGGTTATATGGTATTTTGGCCAATGTATCCATGATGCTGGTTGATGGGGTTCCTTTTACTGGGCTTTGGTATACTTGGCATAACGTCAACGGCGATGGGTTTATTTTACGGAGCTCGATTGGCTTTTGCATCACTTTCTTGGTTCCTTGATCGACCAAGCACAGTTTTAGAGTTCCGACCTCGAGATGTTTCAGATCATAGCTCTATTATCGTCCGTTTGGTCCCCGCCGTGGCAAGGTACCATCCCCTTTTAATTTTCTAAATTTTTGCTGATCATGCAAATTTTAGGGATATTGTTCAGGCGTTTGGGACGAGCCTCTGGTAGGCAATCCTATTTTTCCGTCTTACATAGAAATTGGGGCTAGTGAAACGAAAGCTAAAGCTTTACATATTCGGGTTTCTAGTCATATCTCCAGCAGGGTAATTGAGGCTCGGGCTCGATGGGCAGCAGCCCAGGGAAATTTGGATCGGACCCCTTTTCTACTGAGTGTATCTCTGAGAGGAACCTTGCCAACCAGTATTTTAGTCTTTGTCGAGATGAGGAGGCTTTTTTTAAGCAGCGGTCTCGTGTTCAGTGGTTGCACTTAGGGGATCGAATACTAAGTTCTTTCAATAAGTCGTTGATCCATAGGCAGGTTCAGAATCGCATCCACGATTTGACTGATGGCATGGTACACATATTACGGACGTCAGGGATTAGGGCGTTTGGCGGTGGGTTTTTTCATGATCTTCTTACTGCCCCTCGTCGACCTCAGATTGCCGAGGCTTCCAGGTATTTTTCTGGCCGCATTTCTCCTGATATGATTTCCCATTGACTGCTCCTATCACTAATGATGAGATTAGATTGCTTTATTCTCTATCCCGGATGATAAACCCCTGGCTCGGATGGATTCACATCTTTGTTTTTTAAACGGGCATGGGATATTATTGGTACAGATTTCAGGGATGCAGTGAGACATTTTTTGCTACTAATGAAATGCCAAGATGTGTTAATGCCACAGATTGCTTTGGTTCCTAAGGTGGAGAGCCCGAGTCGTATGACAGACTTTAGGCCGATACTTGTTGTAATGTACTTTACAAGTGCATTACTAAGTGATTGTGAATCGGTTTAAAGTTGTGCTTCCAGATATTATTGCGGTTTCCCAGTCAGCTTTTGTCCCGGTCGAAGGATTTCTAATAATTTCTGCTGACTCAGGAGCTTCTGCGGAAATATCATCTTGGGGGTACTTCACCTCGATGTGCCCTTAAAGTTGATATTCGGAAAGCTTTGATACTGTGAGTTGGGAGTTCATCCTTTTGGGATTGCGTACTGTGGTTTCCTGACGTATGGTAGGTGGATCATGACATGTATTCTACACCGTATTTTTCTGTTGCCCTGAACGAGAGCTTCACGGATTTTTTAGGTCCTCCCGGGGTGTGCGGCAGGGAACCCTCTTTCTCCTTACCTTTTTGGTTGGCTATGGAGGGGTTAGCTGGTATTTTTCGGGAAACCTCTCACAGCCCTGGTTTCATTATCATTGAGATGTAGCAGGCAGCTATTACTCATTTGTGTTTTGCAGATGATTTGATGGTGTTTTGTAGAGCAGATGCTTCCTCTGTTAGCTTGATCAAATCGGCCTTGGATTATTTTGCTAAGGTTTCTGGATTAGTGACTAATGCAGAGAAGAGCCAGTTGTTTCTTTCTGGAGTTACAGATGAGGAGCAGATTGGGTTACAGTCTATCATGGGTTTCCAGCTGGGCCAGTTACCGGTAAGATATCTAAGGGTTCCTCTAATCTCTACCCGCCTTCGACACTCTGATTGTAGGCCTCTGTTGGAGCGAATTCTCTCTCGATTAGGCTATGGACGTCGGCATCTTTGACCTATGCAGGCCGACTACATTTGATAAAGTCAGTACTTTTCTCCATACAGATTTATTGTCCTCTATGTTTCTCTTGCGCGGCAGCTACAGTTAGACGGATTGAGAGTATTTTGGCCTCATTTCTTTGGAAGGGTACTTCTCTGTCCCATTCTGGTGCTAAGGTTGCATGGTCTTCTGTTTGCTATCCATTGACGGGGTGGCCTGGGGATTAAGGATCCAAGATTGGAATAGGGCGGCTATTCTCAAACATGTTTGGAGGCTACTTACTGATAGATCTTCTATATGGTCTTCTTGGCCCATTCGGTTCTCCTCCGTGGTCGGTCCTTTTGGCATATCCGATTACTTCTGGGCTTCATGGGCTTGGAGAAGATTTTACTTAGTAGGGTTTGGTGCCGGGACTTATTGTGACTTGTATGGAGATGGTAGGGACACCATGTTATGGCGAGATCATGGCTTCCGCAGGATCCTCTGTGTGCTTGCTCCCTTTGAGACCTTGACTTCCACTGGGTTGCCGTGGGATGCTCGGTTTTAGACTATTCGGGATGGTTTGTGGACTTTCCTTCGGGCAGTTCAGACCTTCAGCATATCTAGGACTCTATTATAGTGCAGCCTTCAGCGAGTCATCCTGACCATATTGTGTGGAAGGGCCATCCATTTGGACGGTTCTCTATGATTCAGCCTGGAATGTGTTGCGAGACAACAGATGTGAACTCGATTCATCATCTCCTGTGGTTTCCCGGCATATTCCACGTCACTCTTTCATTCTCTGGCTCGCTCTCTTGGTCGGCTTCACACCATGGATCAGCTCAGCTCTCATGTGTCATTACGTCCTCCCATGGTTTTTGTGCAGATCAGCTACAGACCCCTGACCATTTGTTTTTCAGATGTCCTTTTCCAGTTATGTTTGGCAGAGGGGTCACTACCAGGACGCTTTGTACATGGCCTACTCTCTCCTGGCTCCCTCTGCTTCAGTGGGCTAGTTTGCTCTTCGACGAAAAGGTGACTTCAGCCACTTCTTTCCCGGTTAGTCCTTTAGCCACAGTTTATTTCCTTTGGTTTGAACGGAATAATCGCGTGTTTCGTCAGCATTGTAGCTCCGCAGAGATTTTTTTTAGCTATTTGTGATCTAGTTCGGGTCAAGATTTTGGGTCTAGCACCTAAGTATGAGATCTCGCCTCAGCTTCGTGTGATATGGCATCTTCCTGACTAGCTTTGTAAGGGACCTGCATGCTCTTTTGTGTCGGTTTGTGACTTTGTTTGTGTTTGTGGTGAGCCTGCGTGCTCTTTTTTGCCGGTTTGTGGCTTTGTGTTTATGGTGAGCCTGCGTGCTCTTTATGCCGGTTTGTGGCTTTTTTTATGGCATCTTCTTGCTTTGTGGGGAGCCTGCGTGCTCTCTTTTGCTGTTCATGACTTTGTGGGTTTTCCCACATGTTCTTGACTGATAGTTATCAACCATCCTCTTGGGGTATGCCCCTCGTATTTGTATATTTTTTGTCTTTTATACATACTTACCTTATCCAAAAAAAAATGTTCCTCCTTCCCTTAGAGGGTGCAAACATATTGTTGATAATTGAAAATGTTTGTTGACATATGTTGAACTTAAAGATTCTTCAAATTACAATAGAACAAGAAACCCTAAGTTTCTAATCAAGCAATATTCACAAGAATCAAGTTATAAGAATAATAAGAGCATAAAAGGAAGTAAAGAACACAAAAAAAATTATAGTGGTTCGGTAATCAATTGATTACCTACATCTACTGTTCAAGGCAGTAGGGAATATTCACTATAATAGAAAGATGTTTATAGAGTTTACAACTCCTTGTTTACATGAAGAACCCAAGGAAAACCCCTCTGCAAATCACACAAATCGACCCCATGTGCCTCACCTCTCATATATCCAAATACAATGAATTAATTGACAATTTATAAACAAGAGAAAAGAATAAAAATGTAACAACCAGGCTCACCATCCTCGTTTGATTTCATCCTGCGATCTTCAAGGCTCCACCTCAACCATTTTGCAACAACATTTCTCTCTCTGTAACAAAGAGACAATAATCAAGAACAAAATAGAAGTGTCAACCTGAAGCCAAGTTAGGTCGCCTAACAAAAATCCCAATTGAGAAATCCCAATAATGTCCCTCTTATTCTTTAAATTGTCTTTGACCACACATATTAAGATTTGACTCCACATGGGCACAAATCAGGTGCCACATCAATACAAATCTCTACCTTGGCATCTGATTTCCTTATTCCCTACTACCCTGGAACATTTCTTCATTTTACTCAATATAGAGCAGGCCCCTGAAGAGCCTTAGTTTATCCAAAGTGACTACTTTGGTAAACATGTCTGCAGGATTTTCCTTCCCAAGAATTTTCTTCACCTTGATAACTTTTTCTTCAATCATGTCTCTGATAAAGTGTAGCCTCACATCAATGTGCTTCGATCTCTCATGAAAAACTTGATTTTTGCACAAGAAAATAGCACTTTGGCTATCGCTTTTGATTGGAACTTGTGTTTGATTGAATCCCAGTTCACTGAGCATTCCCCTAAGCCAAATTACTTCATTTGCAACTTCTGTGATTGCCACATACTCAGCTTCTATAGTCAATAAAGTCATAATAGCTTGCAAATTTGCTTTCCAACAAACCAGATTATTCCATAAAGAAAACATAAAACCAGTCATTGACTTCCTATTATTAGGATTTCCAGCATAATCAGCATCAACATACCCCATAATAAAATCCCGTAAGTTTTTCCCCTTACTGTACACAATTCCAGTTGACATTGTTCCCCTAACATACCTTAGAATCCATTTCCCTGCTTCCCAGTGAGTTTTTCAAGGATTACTCATAAACCTGCTCACATAGCTTACTGTAAAAGCTAGATCAGGTCTTGTACAGACCATTAAGTACATTAGGCTTCCTATTGCATTTGCGTAAGGGATATTAACCATTTCCCTTTTCTCATCTTTTGAACTAAGACACTAATTCAAACTTAGTTTAATATGTTGTCCCGTTAGTGTTTTGACAGGTTTACAATCAAGCATATTAAATCTTATAATAACATTTTTAGCATACTCCTTTTGAGATAGCACTATTCTCCCTTTTTCCCTATCTCTCAATATTCACTCCTAGAATTTTCTTAGCCTACCCCAAATTTTTCCTTTCAAACTATTTATTCATTTCAACCTTAAATCTAGCAATTTCAAGAGCATCTTTACAAGCCAACAACATATCATCAACATAAAGTGCTAAATAAAGGTAACAATTATCATATAAACATTTGAAATAAAGGCAGCTATCAAAGTTACTTCTCTTGAAACCAGAACTGATCATAAAACTATCAAACTTTCTATACCATTACCTAGGTGACTGTTTCAATCCATACAAAGATTTCTTTAATAGCATACTTGGTTTCTTGAACCTTTTTCAAAAATTTCAGGTTGTTCCATTAAAATTCTTTCTTCTAAACCACCATTCAAGTAGGCTGTTTTGACATCAAGTTGCTCTAATTCAAGTTCAAATTGGGCTACCAAAGATAACTAAACTCTAATGGTAGTATGTCTTACCACAAGTGAAAAAAATTTAGTGTAATCTATTCCCTTAACCTGTGTAAAGGCTTTTGCAACTAACCTAGCTTTAAGCCTAGGTGCCTCTACCCATAGAATTCCCTCTTTTCTTTTGAATACCTCTTTACACTTGACAACTCTACTACCCTTATGTTTATTAATAAGAACCCAAGTCTTGTTTTTCATCAAGGATTCATACTTCTCTTGCATAGCTAACCTCCACTGCTTAGAGTCTCTACTTTCCATTATTTCTCTAATAGTCTTAGGTTCATCTTCTATTTCTTCAGCAACTTGACGGGCAAAAGCAACCATGTCAGCCTATGAAAACCTCCTAGGCAACCTAATTTCTCTCTTTTGCCTATCTCTAGCTAACTGGTAATTCTGAAGTTTAGTTCCTTCATCATGAGCTGGATCATCTTCATTCTCTCTTAAAACAGATTCCTCATCTTGAGATTGCAAATCCTCTTACTGATAATCTGACTGCAGATCACCAACATTATCAAAAAAAGCTTCATCATCCATTTCAAACCTAACGACTTCAGTATTCGTCTTATCAGTCTTTTCACTCAGACCACCCAATTCTTTTTCATTGAACTTGACATCTCTACTGACTATACATAGTTTCCTAGCAACATCCCAACACTTATACCTTTTTATCCCATCAGGATATCCTATGAAAATACACCTAATTACTCTAAGATGTAACTTATCAGACTTTTCATGCACAAAGATAGTACAGCCAAAGACCCTCAAACTGTTATAATCAATTGGATATCCAGTCCATCTCTCAATAGGTGTTTTGAATTCAATAGTTGAGAAATGAATTTTATTGATTAAAAACATTGCTGTATGAGCAGATTCTGCCTAGAATTTGGCTGGGAGTTTGGCACAAGACTATAGGCTCCTAATCTTTTCCAAAATAGTTATATTTATCCTTTCAGCCAACCCATTTTGTTGAGAAGTGTCCTATGCCTTAGGATTCCACTATCCTTACACAGTTTATCAAACTCCTCATTGATGAATTTAAACCCATTATCAGTCCTTAATTTCCTAATTTTTTTTCCCTATCTAATTCTCTGTGGAAAATCATATTTGTCAAACTTATAAATTGTATGTGTGCAAATATGTTCTACATACACATTAATTGCCAGACTTGAGTCTTAGCTTGTTTCGTTTAGAGTGTGTGTGCACAACAATTTGTGCTTTCACTCTCGATTCAAATATTTACAACCAAGCACGAGTTGCATGTCTGATAAATTGAAAAAGATATTGTTTATCTTTGTCTTACACTTTTTGGGACCTTTTACATGTGTCATAACATCCTTAAGTGATCCTAGGGACTAAAATATGTTTCCCTATTTGCTTTGTGGTCCAAACCAAAAGAATGAAAACTTTTCTTATTTGGACAAACATGCGTTAGTCCCTTGTTGGCTGACCTGACACTATATTGTTGAGCAAGAAATCCTTCATTATATAACACCTTTTTCTTGCGTGTATGTATCAGAACCTTTTGATACATTGTTTCATTTTACTCTGAAATTTCTTAGAGTATTTCTTCTTTTAAGGTTCAAGGTTCATTTCCATATTTGTGCCAAAATCTCACCATATCAAACACTGTCTTGATGACTCTTGGAACGTGGTTCCTTTGCTGATGCTGGTGCTGGTGCGTGGCATCGATGCTTAAAGCTTGGCGGTTCACAAGTTGTTCACGTGTGTGTTTCCAGCATAAAGAATGTCTAAAGAGTTGCTACATGTTAAGGATTCAGAGTGTGGTGCTAAGTGTAAAGTTGATTAGGGATTTCTTTTTACTGTAACTTAGATAAACTTTAAACTATATCTTGTAATGTGTTTTTAACTTAGTGGATTGCTTCGATCTGGACAAGGTCCCATGAATGTAGGCTAAAAGTGGATTTAGTCGAACCAGGTATGCGGTTGTGTTCTTTATTTTCCGCACTTGTGTTTGATGTGTTCAAATCGAAAATGTTTAATCTACTTGGTAAATATTCCACTACTCTTAAAATGGGTAACCACACACTCTAACGTGAGTTAAATCTCCAACTCTCTCCCCAACATTCTTAATCATAACTTTCCACTCCCTAAATTTGCTAAAGGCTTCTCCTTTACATTTCAAGAAATAAATCCACACCTTCATAGAGTAATCATCTATGATGCTAATGAAGTATTTACAACCCCCTAAAGATGGATATTTGGTAAGCCCCCATACACTAGAATGGATATAGTCTAAGATGGACTTAGAATAGTGTTTTCCCACACTAAATCTAATTTTGGTCATCTTCCCATAAATATAATGATCACAGAAATCTAACTTCTCTACTTTGTCCCCTTCTAAGACCTTTTGCTTGCTCAGCTCAACTAAACCCTTCTCACTAACATGTCTTCTGAGACAGAGATACAGCTGCTATTCTAGTGCTGGTTGATCCATTTAAAACATACAACAGATTCTTCTTCTCACCCTTCATCACAACTAAGGACCCTTTATTGACTTTAAGACTCCACATTGAGCCTTATAGCTATGCCCATTTGAATCAAGACTTCCTAAGGAAATTAAATTTCTTTTTAGCTCTGGTATGTATCTAACTTCTATGAGCAACTTTGAACTTCCATCATGCAAGCTTAGCCTTACATCTCCAATTCCTAAGACTCTATATACAACATTATTACCCATCAAAACTTTTCCCGACTCCAATTTTTTAAAATTTAGCAAAAAAATTCCTTTTGGAGTCATACCGAGAATCAAGGATCCACTCAACATCTATTTCCTTTTCAGAAGCCACCAACACATCAAAACTCTCATACCCATCAAAAGCTACATCTACACTTCGACTAGCATCATTTTTCCTTGATTTTTTCTTCCTATCAAGACAGTCCCTCTTGAAATGACCTTCTTTATGATAGTAAAAGCATTTTCTAACAAACTTTGACTTTGATATACTCCTGAAGTTCCCTTTTCTTATGACTTTTCTTTTTAGATCTTCCTCTCACATGCAACCCTTCACCATCTAATTTACCCTCTTTCCTAAACTCAACATCTTTTGTAATAATTGCAACCACAACCTCATCTAGTTTAAGGGTCTGTCTACCATATTCAAGGTATCAACAAAATTAGAATACATTTTTGGCAAAGAGTTTATGAGAACTACTGCTTGATCATCGTCCTCAACCTTAACGCTTAGACCTTCTAAATCTTGCACCAATTTCATGAAATCATTCATGTTTTCTCCTAATGACTTACTCTCATTCATTTTAAAACCAAAAAACTTCTATTTTAAAACTAAACTATTAGGAGAAGACTTGGACAGATACAATTAGTCTAGTTTTTCCCAAACCCCTACTAGTGTGGTCATCTTCTTTACCTCTCTCAAAACTTGTCCCCCAATCCTAGAATTAAGGTACTATGGGCTTTATCTAGAAGATCTTTCTTCTCCTTTTCAGTCAAAGACTCTGATAAACTATCCTCACCCTCTAAGGTAGCTGACAACCCATCCTTAACTAGAGCAGCCCCCTCATCTTCATCTTCCATAACCCATAATCATTGTCACCCATGAACTTCTCTACTTCAAACTTAGACATATCTAAGTTTACAACTCTCACCGTTACTAGGAGATGAAAAGCCCCAAAAGTTTAAGACCTAGAAAATCCTAAATCGAGAAACCTAATATCAACAGCTTAGATTTAACTCTAGACAGTCCAAAAATCGAACAATCTCTAATACCCAGACCTAATCTGGCTCTGAAACAACTTGTTGAACTTAAAGATTTTTTGAATTACAGTAGAACAAGAAACCCTAGGTTTCTAATCAAGCAATATTCACAACAATCAAGTTATAAGAATAACAAGAGCATAAAAGGAAGTAGAGAACACACAAAAATTATAGTGGTTCGATAATCAATTGATTACCTACATCCACTCTTCAAGGCAATAGGAAATATTCATTGTAATAGAAAGATGCTTACAGAGTTTATAGCTCCTTGTTTACATGAAGAACCCAAGGAAAACCCCTCTGCAGATCACCCAAATCAACCCCATGTGCCTCACCTCTCATACATCCAAATACAATGAATTAATTGACAATTTATACACAAGAGAAAATAATAAAAATGTAACAACCAAGCTTACCATCACCGTTTGATTTCATCCTGTGATCTTCAAGGCTCCACCTCAACCATTTTGCAACAACATTTCTCTCCCTGTAACAAAGAGAGAATAATCAAGAAGAAAAAAAAAGAGTATCGACCTGAAGCCAAGTTAGGTCGCCTAACAAAAATCCCAATTGGGAAATCCTAATAAGTTCCCTCTCATTCTTTAAATTGTCTCTGACCACACATATTAAGAGTTGACTCCACATGGGCACAAATCAGGTGCCACATTAGCACAACATGTTTAAACTTTTGCAGTTAATTAACTTAGCCCTTGGATTAAGAATTCAAAACAAGCATCAATGCTTTGCACAAGGCATAGCTTTCCTGCACAAAATTTTGCAGTTTTGTGAAAACATCTGGTTCTGATTTTGCTCTCTTTTTCTCTTTCTATTGTTCTAAGATTTCAGTAAATTTGTAATTGTTGTAGGAGTTTGATTCAAGTACACCAGTCTTCACCAATTAAACCAATTTCACTTTCATCTCTGGCCTGACTTGAAATACATATCATCATAGTAACTTAGGCATATTTATTCTTTCACTCTATATAACAAAATTCGTATTTTCTTCGTAGAATTGAAGACTCTTTGAATCATGGAATTGGACTCTGCATTATCGAGCATTTGCTTCTGTTGATTATGACAAATTGAGCCGTTTTTTAATTGATCGCAATTTCATCTGTTTCCTGTAATTTGGTTTGAATCAATTTTATATGTTGCTGCCAGAACTATAATCTTAATTTCTGCCAAGTTTTAAACTTTCATGATTAAACTGAATTATGTTTTTGAGGTAGTCGTTTAGTTGGATCCATGCCTTCTCAGAAAAATAAATGTAGAATTATACCAATTGATTTTGTTCTATAATCTTAGTTCAGGAGGCCATATATAACATCACTCGAGCATGTAAACATGTCGGCCTTGTGTCTCTGGCACTTCATATTACGAAAAGGCACTTGAAAGCAAGGAAAATGATTGCCCCATCCCGAAACATCCAACCAAGAATTCAGACCATACTCAAAATCGAATCCAGTTACTGTGATCTTCGCCGCGAGGCAGCATTTAATATGTACTTGATCTACAAAAAAAGTGGAACAGCTGATCTCGTGGGGCAGGTCTTGAAAGATTACAGCACATTTTAGATTATTCTTCCGGAGACTCCCTGCATCCCTGCCGATCGTCCTGGTACATTAACTGATCTTAATAGAGTATTTTGCACATATTAGCTATTTGGTTAGATTGTTTATAGTAATTTTAAGGGACATTTCCTATGTTGTTTTTATCATTGTATTATAAGGATTTTTACACTAGCGTTACCGAACAAGTAATCTAGACATGCCCTTGTACTATAAAAAGAATTGAATAGATTTAAGTTAGTTTAAAGTCTGAATAGATGTAATAATTAATGATGCAATTTCCATTTTTGTATGTTATTTTTCAAGGAAAGAAATTAAAAGAAAAATTTGTATATCTATAAAGATTCTTAGGTGTGAACATTTTGTATTTTTTAAAATTCTATGTCTTTGTGTATAATTATTGGTTAATGTTAGAAGGTAAAATTTTTTGTCAAAGTTTTAGTAGGGAAGTGATTTTTAGACCTACTATTTTTGTCTTCAAGTGAGTATATAATTGTAACAAAAAAAATATATATATAATTCTTTTTCTTCCTCTATACTTTTACTTCAAAGCTCTATATTTGAAGTTATCAAAATTAAAAGTAAATTCAAATCAATAGGAATTAATAATAAAGCATGAGGCAAAATCAATCAAACCAAGTATGACAAATTTCCTTAATGAGAATTTGTGAATTGGGTGTTTTGTTTTAATGAGATTGAAACCAAAATTTTCTTTTGTCAATATGAGATTTAAAATTCATTACTTGATTGTAAAAGTTTTAAACTTTGTGATATTTTGTGTGTGTGTTTTTTTTTTTTTTAATGGAAATGAAACAAGTTTTTTTCTTCTAACAAGATAGATTTAAAAGTGATTATTTGATTGTAAGAGTTTTAATGTTTTGATTCTGTAAACAAATTAAATCATGATTGTATAATAACGATATTAATTTATTTTGTCTAATGTTTTATTGTTAATTCTGACGATTTAATTTTACTTTTTATTTCTTTTATAACTAAAATTATGGAAGAACAAGATGAATAATTTTTTTTATTACAATGAAATCCCTACTTAAACTTGAAAATTGGGGGCTAAAGAAAAAATAGTGGGGACTACAAATCATTTCCTT
Source organism: Pistacia vera (assembly GCF_008641045.1). NCBI lineage: Eukaryota > Viridiplantae > Streptophyta > Magnoliopsida > Sapindales > Anacardiaceae > Pistacia > Pistacia vera. Next base: position 461,067 of record NW_022196197.1, read on the forward strand.
TCGTAGTATTATATGGGGTATTCGTCAATTTGAAACCAATAATTTTGATTATATTAAATTTGATCCAAGTATAAATTGGATTTTAGATTTTTCAATCCTATCTAGTCCAAATTTGAATTAAATTTCAATCCAATTCAATTTATTGAAAACTAAAATCCAATCCAATCCAATTTAATACTAAATTAAAATCCAACTCAACCTATCAAAGTTTAACAAAATTGCATTTAATTGAATAAAAAATAAATTAATTTCATGTAAATTGAACTTAATTATATATCCTACAAAACTTATTGTCAAGACTTTGATTATTTCACAATTGAATAATTTAGACATTAATTATAGAACTATTATATTATTTGAATATAAGAAAATTATCATAGTTAAATTTTTAAATAAATAATTTAGTTATAGAGAGACATGAAAATAAATTTATCTAGTATAAATTTATTCATTTGCAGCATGTTTTTTATTATCTTCGGATTATGTAAAATAATATTTGTTTAATGATTTCTATTTAAAATCTTTTAAAGTGTGATTTTCTCCTTTAAGATTTTGAGTTTGACATTCAACATATTCAAGAAATGATTGTAATTTAGTGGAACTAATTGCTTGTGTGGAAGAAAATTAAGTTTATGTCAACAATACATCAATTAGTTCTTTTAATTGATGTGAAAGATTGCAAAAGGGAGTTGTCGATCGTCTATGTTCTCTTTTCATTTTTTGTATAAAAATGGCTCAAATTCACGTTCGATTATGATTACTACATATTTGTAAAATCGAGGGAACGAAAGAGAATATAGGTCACGAGTTATATGTATAAAACTAATTTATAAATAAAAAGTTATATATTATGTTTCCAATAAATTATTTTTTCTTTTCTAAAACAAAAACTTTTATTTCATGCAAGATTTTTAACTTAAAATTATAAATAGAAACTAACAATTGATATATTTAAAGATAAGCTTTTCGAAACAAACAAAATAAGTGATAATTTAAATAGATTTTATTAATTGTGTAGACGGATGGTTTTTTATTTCCTATTTCATACAAATATGTCGAATGCTTTTTATTTTTCACATTTTTAAATATTTTTTTCAAATAAAAATGACAAACATGTTTTCATTTTTCCTTTCTTAAACATTTTCAATATTTAAGAAAAAAATAGAGTAATATACTGGAAGTATCTTAAATTTAACTGAATTTTAAACTGTAATGTGCATGGTGTAATTATAATTTATTAATTCTGCATTTCTTGAAAATCTAGTGTTTATTGAGAGATTTGTAAATTGAAAGAAAAAGAGAAACAAATGTTGCTTCAATTACTATATTCAATTGAGTAAAATGAGTGAATGATTACAATGAGAGTTTGTAGCTACCTTTAAGTAACGATAGCTGCTGAATGAAGTAAAGAGAAAAAGGGGAAAGTGGAGTGGAGAAGAAAGCTCACGTGTTTTGTTTAAGAGAGACACAAAACGACTGTGTTTTGTTGTTACTTAGCTAAATATCAACTAAGTCCTCATCTTCTGAATTCTGACACTTTAATCCACATGCCCACTCAAAATGAACTCCCTAGTTCAGATTTCTGAATTCTGACTCAGAAAATAAAACTTCAGTAGCAGCAGGTACAGCAGCAGGTCATGTCTTCATCAGATTACATTCACTATTTCCATTCTTCATAAAATTCAGTCATAAACCACAAAACTGCAAACTGTAAAACTGCAAACTGTTAAAATTGCAAATAGCAGTTTTTCACCAGATTTCTTTTCAGCAGTAGCACAAAAATGAAACTGTAAAACTGCAAACAGCAGCCCATTACACAAAACCGCAAACTGTAAAACTGCAAACGTAAAACTGCAAATAGCATTTCACCGATTCTTTTCAGCAGCAGAGATACAGAGCAGCACAAAAACTGCAAAAAGTAAAACGCAAACTGTAAAACGCAAATAGCAGTTTTTCACCAGATTACATTCATCAGTACTCCACTGTTAACGTAAAACATCACTGTACTACAGAAAACTGTCCCACTACAATTTGCACCACAGAAAACTGCACCACTACAATCTGTACTATTACCAGAAAACTGCACCACTACAATCGCACAACAGACAACTTCACCACTACAATCTGCACTACACAAGTTAGAGCACATTCAGCAGTACTCCACTATAATACAGTTCACAAAGATGAAACTGTAAAACTGCAAACACCATTTCTCACCAATACACAAACTACACCACTACAAGACTGCAGAAGATACAAAACTCGACAGATTTCACCACAATACACTTTACCAACTCACTATTTCACAAACAAATCATCACACAACCAAGTTGCATTTTACACAACAATCTCCAGAAATCATAAAATTTGATGCCACAATCAACCTGCGGGTTACACAGTACCCCCAGTATATACTAATCCACCATTTTCCAAATGAATCAACACATGCAGCAACCTTTAGCTCACACAACAACTTTCAATATGTATTCCTACACACACAATCCATATCCATAAGACTACAGGGTAGTCACCATTGAAGCAGAACAGTTAAATAAAACAGAAAGCACCATATCAGAGCATTGCAGATTGCGTCAAACTAAAGCAGAAATGAGCATGTAGATTGTCATCAACCTGGAGCAGAAAAGAACAGAACTTTTGACATTATAGCTACCACCACATCTGAACACTTTAGATAACCTTTTATTGGAAGAGTGCAGATCAACAACATTCAGTTTAGCCTTTAACTCCAGAAACTGAGCAGTGGAGAGAGCTTTTGTTAAGACATTGCACATTTGCAGCTTAGTAGGAACATATTGAACAGAAGCTGCTTGGCTACATGTCTATGTTTTCCCTCACTCCTACCATTTGTTGGTGAACATAAGCACAAGAGTGCCTAAACTGAATTCCAGCACTGGTGAGGTAAGAAATTAGACCCTGAATTCACCCCCTGATCGATTGTAAACACTTAAGCTTTAAACTGAATTGCCTTTCAACTAAGTGATGAAACCTAATGAAAACGACCTAACTTCACTCTTGGTTCTTAAAGGAAATAACCAAGTGAATCTACTGTAGTCATCAATAAATTGGACTAATACAGAAAACCTTCAAAAGAAACTTGAGGGGTAGGTCCCCAAACATCACTATGAACTAACTCTAAAGGTAAGGTGGCTCTTGAGTGAGAAATGGGAAAGTTGTTTCTATGCATCTTCCTAATTGACAAGCATCACAAAATGTTGGTGTTGGTATGATGAATTAGCTTTAGGCAAAGTGGTCATAATTTCTTAAATACTCATTATGAGGATGACCTAATGTTATGCCATGTTGAAGCAAAAGTGTTGTCATTAGCAGTCCTAGAAACAAGGTGTCATCAGCAGTCCTGGTGGCTGTTATGTGCAAGCAGGTTGTATCAAAAATAGAGTGCTTATCAAGAATAGAACACATATTATCAGACATAGTTTCAGATATAAAATCAGTGTGTGTTTTGTCAATATCAGACAGCAATCAGAGGAAACATCATGCATATTTGTAGTAGCATACTAGTAATAGAATCAGTTTGAATGCATATTCACAGAACTAGAATTACCAGTGGAAAGTAAATTCAACATAGTAGGCTCAGTGAAAATTAAATCTGTTTATTATTACTAGGCAAATCTTTACAACATCAGAAACTAATTCAACAGGATCATCACATGTTCTTATTACATGAAGGAAATGTAGAATTATCAACTTTATTCATGAGGAAAGTATGGACTGACTAGATGTGTATTTTTAGCACACCTAGATTTAGAAGAAACACTATTATTCTCAATAGGAGTCCTAGTAAATGCTGATTTGCCTAAATGACACTGGTTTGCGAATGAACTATTAGAGGCTAATGAAGTGTTAGCAGACTTGGATTGTAAATGAAGGTTGACAGGTTCAACTGATACAATCCAGCCTTAAGATCTCCCTGCAGCAGTACCGTTGGGTTGCATTGTCCAACCACACAACAAGTAGCGAAAATTCAACCACAACATTATTATCCTTAGTAAATTTGAAATGCTAAGTAAATTCTTGGTTATACGAGGAACACAAAGAACATTCTCAAAAAAAAGGATTAGATTGTAAAGAAAGGCAATAGTTAAAAACCAACATGAGATAATTGAGGAACTCCCCACTGCCAATCTGAAGTTGTTGAGGACCATCATAGTGTCTACTTGCACTCAATTGATTCAAATCAGAGGTGACATGATCGGTTGCTCCGAATCCAGTACCAGGCTGGATCCTGAATTGGTGTTGATGAGATATGAGGGAAGGGTAAGATTGGGAAAAGATTGGGGAGCAGCAAAATATGCTTGACTTGGTATAGTGTTAGATGTTGTGACAGGTAGGTATAGGCTGAGTGTGAATGAGTAGTGTTTGGTAGGGCTGTGTTGTAGGGGAAGGTTTGGTACAGGCTGATTGTGATGTTGTAGGTGAAGGTTTGGTACAAGGTGACTGTGATTCATTGTGGATTGTTGTTGTTGCTGTGTATGTGATAACCACCAGGTTTTTGACCTCAAAGGGTGGAGGTATACCATTATACATGGAGTTGTACCTGTGATAACATTGCACAGCAGTGTGCCCATTTTGTTACAGACTTGGCAGATAGGTTTTCCTTTAGGATTCCTTAACTTTACCTCGTCCATAAGGAATAAAACCAGGTGACCTATAGGTGGTAAAGGGACTCCATACTGTCCAATGTTGGCGTGAGAATTATACTGTTCACTTATCAAGGCACATTCAGGTGTTGGTAATTGACGGGGTAGGATATTGATATCTAATATGGGGATTGGTGGGGTGGTGAGCAGTAGGATTGGAGGTAATACTGGTGATAAATGAAGGTACCAGTAGGTTGGTTGGAGCATTGATGTTGGTGTTGATGTAAGTAAAACACGACAGCCGATGAAGGATTCCTAGATTGCTAATAGCAGCCATTTAACAGAACTATTAACAGAAAGTTAAGAAACTCACTTGAATAAATCTTTCAATCCTCATCTCATACTTTTGAAGCAAGTATTGAGCTTCTTGTAAAGTCCATGAATCAACTTAGACTCTATTCTTGATGTGAGATTAACAATTACAGCATCAAATTCTGGACCTAGTCCATCTAGTATAAACTGTAATAAATCTCATCAGAAATTACTTGGCCACTAGCTGACAAACTTTCGGCTATCTCTTTCATCTTTTTGACATAATCACTAATGCTCAGATGACTTTCTGAGTAGTTTGAAGTAAGGTTTTCAACTGAAGAGCATAGACTTAGAATCATTAACGAACTCACTTTCTAGGGTTAGCCAAATTGCTGTAGATGATTGACATTTGGAAACTGAGGCAAACATACACTACGATATTGATGCTAATAGCCATGTGACTAAGAACTTAAGTCCTTTTCCAAGAAATTAGGCAGGATTAATTTTTCAATCCATTTTTCTTTTGACCTAAATTCCCTGATTCATGCGATATGTCATTATCGACAGTATAAAGGCTCAGGACAGGATACAAAACCTGTGGAGATCCTCAAGCTCATGAGCTCCCATAGCTGAGAGCACTTGCGATTTCAGAAGCGATAGTTGTGCGATAGTTGTCTCTAGTCAACTTTGGAGTAACGACCTAAAGACTTGTTGGAAAAGCTGAGCTAACTAAGCTTGAAGCGCTGTGAATCATCCTTTCGAAGCTAGTTTCAGAGTGATTAGTGTCTGAGATCTTTGCCATTGACGTAGTCTTTGGCTCTGATACCATGAGAGATTTGTAAATTGAAAGAAAAAGAGAAACAAATGTTGCTTCAATTACTTATTCAATTGAGTAAGAGTGAATGATTACAATGAGGGTTTGCAGCTACCTTTAAGTAACGATAGCAGCGGATGAAGTAAAGAGAAAAAGGGGGAAGTGGAGTGGAGAAGAAAGCTCAGTGTGTTTGTTAAGAGAGACACAAAGACGTGTTTTGTTGTTACTTAGCTAAATATCAACTAAGTCCTCATCTTCTGAATTCTGACACTTTAATCCACATTATTTTCTTGAAAATCTAATATTTAGTTAATGATAATTTATTAATACCATGTATTTGAAATAATACCATGTGTTTATACATTATTAGATTTATTACTAATTGTTATAAAAAAAAAAAAGATTTATTACTAATAAATAATAAATTAAGTAATTAACTATTAAATTTGGTGAGTATGTGAAAAGTATATCACATGATTCAGGAGGTTTCTAAAATTAAATAAGTTATGTCCCATGTAAAGTCATAGTCTTCTGTGCATTGCACAAAATAGTAGCAAGAAAAAAATATTAGTTTATTTTATTTTACTTAATTATTTTTGTATAAATAATAAATAGAGTAATATTCTTTTGTGCAATTGGGCACACGCTAAACTTACCGTATATTTATTAATCATAACCTCTCTAAAATAATGTAAAAAAAAAAAAGTGCACATATCAAGTGTCCATTAATTGTACATCAAATTAATCATATATCAATTAACTAATTCATGTGGCACTTTTCATCAATTTAAGTGTAGATTACGTTCATTTAATTAATTGTCCACGTACAATAAATTAATTATTCAAAGTCCTTATGTTTTTTAGGATTATATCAAAATATGAATAATAAATTATCATAAATCAGGTTAGCCGTCAGACAAGGTTTACATCCAAATAAGAAAGGAACTTAATGTTTCTTGGTGTCAAATCATATCATATTTAATATTTAATTTAACTCCCATATTCTATTAAATGAAAAAATTCGGTAATGAAAAAAAATCTTGGGTAAGCTTAACGTGTAAGCCAAATTGTTATGTGCATGCACAAGATACTATGCATTAAAAAAAAAAAAAAAATTGTGATTTTGCAATAAATATAAAATAAAATAATGTTATTTTATGCGTGAATACTCTAAAACCCATGTCTTAACGGGTAAAGCAAAGCTTACACAAAAATCCTTAAGAAGATGGAAGTATCCAAAACCCCTTGATGTTCAAGTTATGAAAACTCCCTTGAAGGTATTCAAAATAACATTTATCCCCTTTTCTGTAGACGGCTGTTATGAATTTTTGTTGAACTAAACAAGTAAAGGGCAGAAAAGTATTTACACACTTTATAAAAAGAAACTATTCTTAATTAATCCATTCTTTCTTCTTACCGCCGACTCCCACCACATTCAATCATCTTCTTTAATGTCAATGAAAATAGGATCACTCCAACAAAAATGACATATGTTAACATACAAAAGATATTACCAAAGATAAACGGTAGTATTAATGAATATGTTATTACAATCTATGTTACTAAAAAATGAGGTTTTAATAACATTTTTTGCATGTTACTACTAATTATTTTGTTGTGTTTATTGAAAGTTATAAATGATCTTTCAATAAATGTAATAAAATATTATTGTTAAGCATATTATAGCATTTATTCGTAGTTACTAATGATTTTTGGTTGCATTGTATAAATGTTATAAATAAGTTTTTTGTAACATTCTTAACATGTTATAATTTAATTTTTTATAATATTTTTAAAATGAGATAACAAATCTATAACAGTTTTACAATTTTGTAGATTAGTTTTTTCTTAATATTGTTAAAATGCTATAGAAGAGTTATTAATAATATGTTAAAAGTACTACCAAAATTTTAAAAAGTATTGTAGTTAGATAGGTGTTCATTGCATTTTGTAAATACTACAAAATTATTTTCCATAATATTTTGAAAGTGTTACATATATATATATATATATATATTGTTACAGTTGTTACTTTAATAATATAAATTATAGACAGTAATACACTAATTTTTCAAAACAACATTTCATTGATGATAAACCTCCATATACAAAAAGTTTGCATATATGCCTAATAAATAAGCATCCAACATCCTTTATATCCATAAAATCTACTATTTAGATGATTAAAAAATTAACTATGAACAATAGTTAATACCTTTCAATTATTGAAAAAATTCTAACAACAAAAACCACCATGCATACCATTCTTCCATTCCCAATTATGTTTTACCAACAAAGAACTCTTGCATTTTCACAACCTACAAAACCATTAATACAAAAGACATCTTCAATTCCCATATATATTCTCAAAGACAACAACACTTATATTGTAAATTCAAGAAAAGATGAAGACAAAAACACCCCATATATTTAATGCAAAACAAAGAGAAAAAGAACATGTTTAAATCTTTAACTTCACAATCACTAATCCTAAAAAATGGCACCATGCAAGTTTAAAAGATATATCAATGTTACATATTTCCAAATCTTATCTCCAAATTATATCATTATAATCTATGTTACATCGATGTGGTGTGATTACAATAGAGATGGGATCTGATTAGGGCGTGGTGGGGGTGTGCTGTACCAGAGGCTAATGGGTGTGGTCATTGTTGTCAATGAATGCCGATGGGGGGAGGGCATGGTGTGGGTGCAATTTCCGTGGGGTTAGTGTGGTGGGGGCGTAGCTATTGGGTTGTAGTAGCGGTGGAGGTTACAAAATTAAAAAGGAGAAAGAAACAAAATGGTGATTTATTATATCTTTAGAAAAGGCAGATTGAAGAAAAAAAGAATTAAAGAGAAAAGAAATGTTATTATATTATTTTTAAATGAATTAAAAGAGAGAGGGAAAAAAAAAATTATTCTTAGATTTTTCTTTTTCTTTTTAAAAGCAGATTAAAATAAAGAATTGCACTTACAATTTGAAATTACCTTGTTACCCTTTATAATTTAGTTTAAATTTTTTAAATAGGGGCAATTTGGGTTTCCGAATTTCATGCCATGTCTTCAAGGGAAATTTTGGGATTTCAATACTCTGCCATATTTAGGGGCCAAATGTTATAACAGCTAACTACCATCAAAGATATCTTTGTTATTTCTAATATCTCAGATGGATTTTTGCTATTCGCTTTAACTCAGAGGTGGCTAAAGACCCTAAGAAAATTGGTTTCAACTTGACCAATTTCGTTCCTAGAAGTGTTTTGTCAATTTGCTGGCACTTTTCTTCAAAAACTCATTAGAAAGAACACAAAGTTCTAAAGCAAAGAAAAAAAAAGACAAAAATCTATTAATTGTTGTTAAATTTAACTAAAAATGTTAAAAAGACATAAATGCCACTAAAAAAATTTTAAAAATAAATAAATGGAAATGCTGGCATGCTTAAAAATTGTACAATCTATTTGCATGGATGCCTAAGATTTGACCACAATTTGTATTGAACTTGAAGCTATGAAAGAAAATGATAAGAAAATAATATTCTGAATTTAAATAAACAAATAAACGCAGAAGTTCACATGCTTAGGAAAGTTTCAAATGGATCAGCTAGTACACATACTCATTGTTGAAAATGAAATCACTTTGTCGTACACACTTCCATTTATATAAATAGAAGTAAGCTTAGCTTGTAGTAGCAACCATTTTATAAACTTACATTACAATCAATTATCTCATTCCGAGTGAGAAGAAAGAAATGGATCGTGCAATATTTGAAGATCTTGACGTTGTAATTGTTGGTGGAGGCATTTGTGGCCTTGCCACTGCCCTTGCTCTTCACAGGTAATCCTCTTTGTTCATTTTATAAAAATAGACGTTATATGTTATGTGTTGAATCATTGTCTTGACATTTAATGTTGCAGGAAGGGAATGAAGAGTGTGGTGTTGGAGAAATCAGAATCATTAAGAGCAGCAGGGGGGGCCATTGCAATTCAGCCTAATGGATGGAAAGCTTTGGATGTGCTTGGCGTTGGTTCAAAGCTCAGGCCAAGTACCATTCTCCTTCAAAGGTTAATTTCACATTATTAATTAATAACATCAGAAGGCCAGAATTCAATGGTGGTTCTTATCATTCTCGACGTACATATATTGCTCATCATATCGAAGACTTTTTTTTTTTTATTTCATTTTAGGATTGGTGTAGCTATATCTATCGGTCATTCTATTATTCTTATCTCTTATCATAATCAACTTTGATTAAAGTAAATACACAGGATACGAGAAATATTTCTCAATGGCAGCGAGCAACAAGAAGAAATTATCTCCTACTCGTAAGTTTTAATATCATTACCATGCATTTAATTAATGTTTGGTGGTAAATTTTTGACAAGAAAATGAAACTTAATCAACTGAAATTAAAGTTAATTAAGAAACAAAATTAATCATCATATAATTTTAATATTAATTGGCAGGAACATTGGGGAAACTCGTTGGGTAAAAAGAAGTGATCTAATTGAAGCTCTAGCTCAAGATCTCCCACTAGGTACAATACGCTTTGGATGCAAAATTGTCTCTTTGAAATTGGACACAAACACATCTTTTCCCATTCTTCAATTGAATAATGGCACTACAATTAAAGCCAAGGTACGTATTTTATATTCTTCAATACTAATGAACCGCTATAATAATTGCATATTTTGTTCTATGATACTAATATAATTAATATCATATTAGAGAAGTTTATATAACTATTATATAAATGCAATTTTGACTATTAGTTAACATATTTTTATGATATGAATATTTGTATCATATATATATATATAATCACTATGAGGGTCTAATAATACAAAATTTTGTCTTTAACACTAACCATTACCAGTAAACGAAGTACCAGATTGTTAAAAAAAAAATTGCCCTCCCCTATTATGAATTATAATTAAATATTTATCAAATTGTTCTCGGATCGTCTATTTTAATACCTAAAACTTAACAGTAAGGAGATTTTTATTATTTTAAAAACCTTAAGCTAATTGATGTCAGTTAATCAAACCTCAAGGATAATTTTTTAACTCTTTAATATACATAAAAGTTAATTAATGGTTAATGAATTTTACTTGTATAATTAGGAGTTATGTGATTGCAGGTGTTGATTGGCTGTGATGGAGCCAACTCGGTGGTTGCTGATTTTCTTGAGTTGAAACCCAAGAAGCTTCACTCTTCATGTGGAGTGCGAGGATTTACATATTTTCCTAATGGTCATGGATTTGCCCCCGAGTTTGTCCAAACTATAAGAGATAACAGTATGCTTGGATTAGCTCCGGTCACTGATAATCTGGCTTTTTGGTTCGTAAATCACCAATGGCATCCTCAGGGTATGCATTTATATGACTTTAATTAAGCTTTTAAATATCAGTTTATTTAATGATCGTGATTCTCTCATTATATTTGCAAATATTAATATTGTAATTAGTGGTTAATAGAATAAGATCATTCAGGAAGAACGTTTCAGAATAGGGGGGATTATTCTTATTTTCTATAAAGTAATATTAAATCTAACTAGTGATTAATTGATCAGGATTTTGTCTTTTAGTGTAATAATCACATCAAGAATGCAAAATTTCTCGCATCAAACTTCCAAAAAATAGTGTTTTTATGCATCCTTATGTCATGAGTGTTGATTAGATAATTGTTTTCTTCATTTCTTCTTACTAGCCGATGTATAACTGTGTACCATTCAATAGAAAATTCCACAAATTTTTGTTGTAAGGGGTTTCTTTTCTCTCCATTTTCATTATTGGCTTTCAACTAGAAATTAAAGACCAGGTAAAATGGAATTCTGACAAATTGTTTTTTAATACTTATAATTCATGATGGAAATTATCATATTTCCCCAATTCAAATATTATAAATCTCCTTTTCATAGTTTAAACCACTCAAAAGATAGAAGAACCATAAACATAAATATTTAAGTATCTACAATACAAGTCATAAGGCATACTTAAAAGATAGGTAAGGAAAAACGTTTTAGATCATGACTAATTGATGATTGGTGGATCTAGATTCTCTTCTAATTCAAGTTTCAGGGAATTTTTTCATTTATTTAATCAGCTTATCTCAATATTCTTAATCATTTCAATTTGTTATGTTTACTACAGATTTAAAGGCGTTCAAAGATCCAAAGATAATCAAACAAATGACTCTAGAAACCATGAAGGGTTTCCCTAAGAAAATGATAGATGTGGTACAAAACTGTGACCTTTCTACCCTAACATTTAGCCATTTGCATTACCGTGCCCCATGGGACATATTACTAGGCCAATTTCGAAAAGGAACCGTGACAGTGGCTGGAGATTCGATGCATGTAATGACACCATCCATCGGCCAGGGTGGCTCAACGGGTATAGAAGATGCAGTTGTACTTGCTAGATGCATGGCAAGAAAATTTCATGCCAATAATGATCATAAAATATTCAAAGGTCAGAAGATAATTGAAGAAGCAATGGATGAATATGTGAATTCGAGAAGAATGAGATTGGTTCAATTGTCTACACAATCTTTACTTGTTGGTTCATTGTTGGATTCTTCTTCATTGCTTGTGAAGTTGATAATTTTGGTGCTTTTGGGCGCTTTGTTTAGGGACAAATTTGCTCATGCTCGATATAACTGTGGTTGTCTTTGAGAACTTGTTGCTTCAAAAGCCGGCTCTAGCATAACTTCAATGGTTGCATTTTGTATTCATAGGTTAATTTTATTTCCATTTTAATTTGAAAGTAGTTATCATATGTAATAAATCGTATGTGTTGGTTACAACACTGTGAAGATACTGGCGTCAGCGTTATCGTCGTCAGACAATAATGATTTTCTTGTGGTGTGGTGAACCAATAAATTTTTAGTTGGGTTTTTTCGATTTGATGAGTTGTTGTTGATTATAAATTCTGGCTTGATTGTTAAAATTAATTGTTGATATTGCTGTCATGGGTTTGATTATCTGTGCGTAATTTATTGAAATTACAAATACTTAGTTCATAATAAGGTTGATATGATGCATTTGATAGCACGCATACATTAGACTGGACTAGTTATTTTTTATAAGATTGAAGTGGATTGGAAAAAAATTGAATAGAATTAAATTTAATACTGTAACGTGTTTGGAGTAACACGGAACTAAATGTATGATAAATTATTAAAAAATAAATAAATCATCGAAATATATAAAAATAAATAAAAAAATAATAGTAAAACTTTATGAAATTAAAAGAAAAAGATCTGGGAACTAGAATATTTATCCACATTTCTTGAACTGATTTTTTTTACGTGTGTGTATTTATCTGAATTATTTAACATCATTCGCTACTACCAATTATTTATTTATTATTTTTACATATTGCTTCGTTGTACCTAACCAAATGCGCCTCGGTGCATGTGATACCAAAGTATGAAATCATCTTCGAGAAATCGGAATCAGCTAATAATAGTAATAAGATCTGTATTTAAAAAAATATAAGATACCAAGCACGCGGAGATTTAGGATCTGACATAAAGATGAGCAAAGGTAGCCCATTACCCATATAAAATTACCAACTTTGATTCTGTGAATTGACAAACCTAACTTTGGTTGAATTAACTTTGATACTTTTAACTACCTTTCTCATATATACAAATTAATATTAAATAGCAAAATGTGAAGGTGTTATTTAAGGACAAATATAACCACTAAAGTCTAGTGATTTATCAATTATTACTTTAATAAAACAACAAATGAAATGTTTGCTAACATATAATAATTTTAGATTATACAAGACTTGATAATCTAGTATGTAGCAGTATGGTTTAACAATTCAATTAAAACATGCTAACATGTGTTAAACTTGATAATCTAACATATTCTGATTATTTTTACCTTTGTTATTTTTTAATAAGGATAATTTGGTTATGTAATGTAATTTTATGACTAAATTCATCTTTTAAACAAAATCTTGACATATTAAGAATTAAAATAAGTGAAAAATGACTGTACAAGGCAGTTTCTCATAAAAATAGGAGTGAAGAACTATACCACTTAAAGGACAACCTCAATGTCCTTCAAATCCTCTTTATTAACTGCCATATCCCCAAGTCAGCAGCTATCTTCTTCTTCTCTTTCATTCAAATTTTTTGAAATTAGAAAATTTTCATAGACACCCTCAAAGGTTTTTGTGATTCTGATTTCAGTAATAATAGATTCTTCATAGCAATGCTTTCAGTTTCTCAAACTGTTCTCAGCCAAGTTAGCATTTCCTGAAGAACTTAAGAAAGGATGAGTAATTGTGTCTACTTGTGGATTAAACTTATCATGCCACTTTACTTACTATTTTTATTTATTATTCACACGAGTCTAAGATTTTGAGTCCATTTTGGGTTTGCCTCTTCAATCTCAAAGTTGCCCCATTAAAGTTTGGAATCATCTGGTTACCAAACCAAATTGTCATCCCTAAATAAAAGTTTGCAGTGATATGTTCAAAAATATATTGTGTCATGCCAAATGATGTTCTATTCCTATGGTTCTAAGTTCAAAACTTTCCTATGTTTCTCTCTATAGGAGCACCATTGGTGTCTGTCATGAAGAGAGTTTATTTTGGCTCATAAAGAAACTGGATTTAACTCTTTTTCTTCACGAAGAGAGCTTATATAGGATATGGGAAAAAAAAGAGGAGAGAAAAGTCTTGAATTGAAACTTCAAGCTCTTCAGTAATGAATTCATCCTAGCTTTTTCTTGACTGTTTTCTTTAAAAAATTTCACAGCTTCAGTATAACACCGCTCTAGGGCTAATATATCAGGCTCTTAATCATAGTATAATTAAAAGAATCCTTCAAGAGATTAGGCAATCTGCACATCTAATGGTATAATAAAATGTAATCACCCTGCAAAAAAATATGAGTTTTAGCTATAGAACTTGAGAATGAATAGAATTGAACTTCAAGCTACAATAATAAAATTGCCAGTACTTTTGATGAGCTATCGGATAAAGAGAGTTGGTAAGCTGTGGGCAAAATTTGACATTGATAAACTAATGAGAAAACTTGTCTTATATGTTTTTACATAACTGCTCAGATGGTTAAGAACTGCCAAGCTCACTGCTTGGATTCTGACAACTCCAAATAACTGAAATAATATCTTTTATAGAAAATTTTCTTTTGTTTTTCTTTTTCTGCTTAGCTTATTGACAAAATATATTACCCTAAACCTCTAAATGGAAATGTTATTCTTTTGGAATCCAATGAACAAGTAAAAATCCACAAAACAAATAAATTAATTAAGAAGAAGAAGAAAGAACCTATTAGCAGACACCCAACCATGTGGCCACCTACATTCAGCAAGAACCTATCCCCTGATAAAGTGAGTTTGGGTAAAACTCAAAATCAAAAGCTAGTTCAAAGGAGAAGGGAGCTCAATCACTTATATACACCATAACACCCCATTATTGGGACAATGTGGGACAAATTTAACTTCTAACACCCTTTCTCACACTTAGCGTGCAAAGCCGGAGTCCAAACCCAATTGTCGCCCCAACCAAGGGAGGAGAAAGTTCAACTACTTATATACACCATAACAGTCCACTATTGGGGCGATGTGTGACAAATTCAACTTCTAACACTCTCCCTCAAGCTTAGCGTACAAGGCCGGGGTCCAAACTCATCATCGTCCCAACCAAAAAGGGAGTCCAAACCCATTATCGCCCCAACCAAAGAGGGGTCCAAACCCATCATCACCCCAACCAAAGAGTGGTCCAAACCCATCATTGCCCCAACCAAAGAGGGTGTCCAAATCCATCAACGCCCCAACCAAAGAGGGTTCCAAACCCATCATCACCCCAACTAAAGAGGGGGTCCAAACCTATCATCGCAGGATAGAGAAACAAACGTGGCTCTGACTCTGACTCTGATACCACAATAAGGTCGGTTTGGATAGAATTCGCTCTCAAAAGCTAGCTCAAGGGAGAAGGGAGTCCAATCACTTATATACACTATAACAGCCCACTCTTGGAGCAATGTGGGACAAATTCAGCTTTTAAAATCCCCAATTTCCATTGAGTAGGCTGAAATCATTGGCAATAAACACCAAATTTGATATATTAGTCTGCATACTCATATTGAGTTAGTAAGATAATAAATGGGTGTATAATAGTATATAATATAGCATAGGGAGAAAGATATTTTCCTGCCCAAGGTTTGGCGAAACGACACTTTCCCATTTGTCAAGTTTCGAAATGACACTTTAACACCCCCTATTTTGTTCTGTGAAGAAAATATGTTCTAAAGAAGGACAAGATGGTCAATTTACATGAAACCGAAAAATCAAAATTGAAAAATTGAAATTTGGTCCGTGCAGCTTTTCCCTCTCTCTTTTATTTTCCTTTCCTTCTCTTTCTTTTTTTTTTTTCCTTTTTTTTTTTTTTTTAATCTTTTCTTTGCCATCTTCTCTTCCTTCTATGCCAGAGGCTGAAGCATCCTGCAACCACCAACTAGGCTGGCGGCGTCGCAACCTTCAGCCACGAGTTTGGCTGGTGGGCTGGTTGCGACGACACCAACCCAGGTCGCAACTGGATGTAGCTTCATAGCCAGCCAAATCGCAGCTGGAGGCAATGTCACAAACACCTAGCTCGGCCATGACACTGACGCCAACACAACAACCACCTTTCTTTTCTCGCACACATTTTTTTTTTCTTTTGGATCTTATGGTTTGCGGGTTTGTGATTTTTGGATTTAGTTTTTGTGGATTTTCAATGGCTGGAGGATTTGAGGATTCTTTTCTTGAAACATGTTTTTTGCGTTTGTTGGATGTTGGATTTTGTGTTATGTGGGTTTGTGGTAAGAGTTTGTATATGAATTTTAGTTGTTAATTTTCAGTAGACGCAAGGCCAGGCAAGTTCGTATCTTGGCCTTAGTCGCGCGGCTTCGCCGGCGTAAGGCTAGGCAGAATCCTGTCCTGAGCCACCCGACTTCTCTCTTCTACAACACTTCTTCTTCATTCCATAGTCCATCCCTGAGACTCCAATGACCAATCTTTGAATTGTGACAAGTCTTTATATTTTGTATGAAATTTGAAGGACTCAAAATAAAGCAATGCATCAAATCCATGGCTTGGCCAGCATTATTTTTCTCCTTCTCTACACCTCATGTGGGTGTTGCCGAGACAAGAACAGTTTAGTTTTTCTTTTTCATAGGTTTCAGTAATGGGTTTTTTTTTCTTCTTCTTCTTCTTCTCTTGTGCTTATTATGACTATGATTGTTTAGTTGAGACGTAAGATGAATTTGATTATGGAGTTGAGATGGAGGATAAATTTTGAATGTGGTGTTAAGATGGGAGATGAATTTTGATTGTGTTTGAATTAATGGGAGGTGATTTTTTCTGGCGAATCTGGATGAATTTGGGTTAGAGTTTGAATTAATTGGACTTGATAGTTTCTACAAATCTCGGTTGAATGAAAGATTGAGTAGTCATTCTTTCAAAGAGTTCATGTGCATTCCCTTAAGCATATGTAAAAGAGCTAGAGATGGGTGTTTGCCCCGGCCCCGCGAGGATCCATCCCGACCCGGCCCGAATGGGCCGGGGAATCCCCGAAAAAACAGGCTTAGGGCCGGGGATGGTCCTTAGTTATGTCCCCGCATCCGGGGACGGGCCGGGGAAGGGGATTGCACAATCCCCGGCCTGCCCCACCCCGGCCCCGTGGAGCCCCGACTGCCCCGCTTTTTTGAGAATTTTTTTTTTTTTGTTTCCTTTACGAGATTGTATATAAAATTATAATTTTAAATAATGTATCTAAATTTATGATATATACTTTTATAATATTTTCTAATGTTTGTATTAAATTTATAGAAAAATAATTTAAACGAGAGAGTTTAATATTTAAATATATGTATTATTACTTTGTGAATTTCACAAAATAATAATACATGGGACATGGCCCAAAAATAAATTTAATTAGATTATTATAATTTATAAACCAATATAAGAATATATACAATTGCTTAACGACTTACAAATTACACAAATTCAATTATCCTTGTAATTAATTAATTGATCGATTAAATATAATGTCAAACTTAATCAAATAATGAGATTTGTCTCTTTCACAAATAGACTAATTTTATTAGTTGTAATGGAGATAGTGTTTTATGAATTAATTCACCAATTTACCTAGTAAATTATATTAAGATTGAATTTAGTTATGTTAATTTCATGAAAAATTAATTAACTAACATGGCTAACTAAACCCAGGCCTCCATACAATTGAATAATTAAGCAATTTACCTAATAAATTATGTTAAGATTGAATATAATTATTGTATTAATTCTTGTTAGAGTTGTCTGAGTACTCCAGTGGCAGCAATCAAACATTATTATCATGCCTTGGGCCTGTCCAAGGTTCTAATGTTTAAGGGGAATCTCCTTTCTTATATTGTATACTTTGTAACCAGCTATTCAAAAATTGGATGACATTAACTTTAACAAGTTGTTAAGAAATTGGAAATATATGGTTCACAAGTTTTTTGAACTGTGAATGGCATAGACGCATAGTTGCAGCAATGTAGCCTGAATGTTGATTATATTTTATTGCTTTGAAATCCATGAATATGTTCCAATTTTTGCCAAGAAATTGTTATTCACCATATTCAATTATTCATATCAATTTGCTTTTTAAATCTTAATTTAAATTTTACAAGAAATTGTTAGACTTTATATTTTCTTATCTTAAATTATGCATTTTGAATGAATTAACTACTGAAATTAAATAGTCAAATTGTTAAATATAATATTTATCGACGTACTAGTTTTTCACAATTAAAATAATTAATTTTATGGAAAGTTTCGATTTACATGGGACAAAAATCTCTGTTCGGGGGATAAATTCCCCGTAAAACCCCGTTTATCGGGCCAGGTCGATACGGGGGTGGTCATGATTTTGTTCCCGCGGGCCGGGGATGGTCATGAAAAAAATCCCCACCCGCGAGGACGGGCCGGGGATGGTCCTCGGAGAGGGTAACGGGGACGAGCCCGGGGCATGGGGTCCCCGGCCCCGACCCAACCCGTGGCTATCTCTAAAAAGAGCTGCAATTTCGATTTTACCAAACTTCTCCTTCATCTGGAACTTTCACTTCATCTCTTTAAGATGAAATTTTTGTACGATCTTTTTTGTAAGATTTTTTTGAAATTTGTTTTGGAAGATTTCTATAAATTTTGTTGCACTAAAGATTAAGTTTAACTTTTTTATTAATTTGATACTAATTTTTTATTAATTAAAACTGTTTTAATAATAGTGGGTTTATGGATTAATTTAAAATTAATGATGAATATTGAAGATTATTTTGAAAATGTATTATTTAGATAGTTATTAATAAAGCTAAAGATGACATTTCATTAGTCAAATCCTAATATAGTAAAACCTCTCTATAGTGATACCCTATATAGGAATAAACTCTATATAGTCATAGAAAAATTATAGTCTCAATTTAGGATAGTTATAAATAAGAATAAACTTCACATTGTAATAAATTATATTTTTTTTAATTCATGCCTTAAAGAAAGTTGTCTTCACATTGTAATAATTATCTATATATTACAAAAAATATATTTTATGTTACATTAAAAGTTTAAGATGAAATAAAATATTTATTTAAAGTTGTTTGAGACAATAATTTATGCTTTAGAGTTGTTACCACATATTTTAACTTGCGAGTACGTAATTATTGACTAGCATGGACACCTTGTTATTGAAGCCAAAATATTTTTAGCTTTTCAAGCATGTTTAAAGCTTCATGGCACAAAAGTTTTTGTATTTTCGTACTATTATCCTCAGAATTATTTCTTTTCTCTTCTTATCTAATTATAATAATGATTTATTCTTCAGTTAAAGCAGACACAATTTGTTGCTCGTTTGGATAATCAAGGAAAAAATTAATATCCATTCGATTAATGTAATGAAGTTGTCGAATCTGATTACTCTATTCTACAATGACTCTTTTATTCTCCTCATTCATTTCATTTGTAACTTGCAATTCATCGACATCAGAGGTCATAATTTTGCAGTGCTTAAAACCATTGACAATTGTCTGTAGCTTCACATCAATTCACCATGCATCAACTATATTTACAGTTCCATCAATGACACTTTTCTTTGTTGGTTCCAAGATATGATCTTCTATCCATTTTAAAAGTAGGTAATTGAAGTGCTAAATTGAAATCATAATATTACTAAAATATGAATTAAAATTTTAATACTATATTACTAAAACATAACTTATAAAATAAGAAATTAAAATAATATTTTTTATAACTACACTTCTATTAAGTTATAACATTCTCATAGTAATAAAATTAGTTGATCCTACTATTATGACTATATAAATGTTTTGCTGTAATAATAAAATTATTAAGTCAAATAATAAAAGATATTTTTGTCTTTACAGTAAAATAGTAACGAATATTTCTAACAGAACATAACAATAGGTGGAAAAGTGTCATTTTATCAAACCTTCGGTGGGAAAATGTGATTCTCTCTATAGTATCACTATTTAAAATATATATATATATATATATATATATATTAATATATATATATATATATATTTATATATATATGTGTGTGTGTGTGTGTGTGTGTGTGTGTGTGTATTTCCTTTTACATGTAATGATAACATGTAAAATTAGCAAAGGAAATGATTTCAAGTTCTTAAACATTCTAATTATATTTTAACCAAAAAAAGCCATGTGTCTGTCAAATTAATTCTTTTATTTTTATTATTTCAAATCCTTACTCTTCCAAATTAGTTTTTTTTTTCTGATTTTAATTTTTAATTTTTAATTTAAATCTAGTCTCTTATCGTTATATATTAAAAATATATTTTTTATAATTTTATTAAAAATATTAATGTCATTGAATTTTTTAACTAATTTAGTCATTTAAATAAATTTAATACATTTTGGGAATCCGTGATTATTGAGTTCGTTATACGTCCAAACATCTTCTTAACTGCATCTCTTACTCAACCCTTCTCTAACACTTCTTTGTCTTCCAAATCCCTAATACTTTTTACAGAACCACCAGCTGAGAATCCAAGGAATACACTCGGTGAAGCCGTCGCTTGAGAAACGAAGGAAGTCGTCGTTGAGTACGCAGAGAAACACCGTGAACTGCCGCCTGTAGCTGCCCGAAACAACGCCTTGATGACGACAAGAATTCCGGCGAGACTGACGAAGCGGCAGGCTCTTCTTCTTCTTCTTTTTTTTTTTTTTTAATTCTCTTATTGATTTGATTAAGATTAATCACATTAAGAACATATGCGATTTTTATGCGCTTTTTTTTTTTTTTTGGGTAAAAGATTTTTTATGCGCAAAAATTCTTGAATGGTCTTTTTGACTGCTCAATGTTAAATCTTTAGAAAGGAAAATATTCTTCTTGACTTCTTGGTGCGTATATACTTTAGTTAAGAACTGTTCTACAGTATAAAACTCTTAAGACCATCTCCAAGCATCAAATTGGTGTAAGTTTTACACCCAATTGATGATTTTTGATGTAAAATACTATTGTATCTCTAACCCATTACACCAAATATTGCATCAAAATGAATATTTTGTAGAATATTCTTTTTATTTTCTTTTATTGTAATAACCAACAATTAATCTATTTCACTCATTTTATATATATATTAATTAAATATTATGAATGATATTTTTATTAAATAATAATTACTTTGAAAATTATACTAATTTAATAAAATTAAGTATTTATTTAATCAAATAAACATTACATTTAATATAGAAAAGCATTACATCTAATATAAATGATACTAAAAAAAAAAAGACAACAACAACACAAAAGTAAAATTTTATATTGATAGTAATTTAATTTCCTGAATTAGTATATTCTTCTCACAAATAACCAATTAATGCATTTTGAAGAGCATGGTGAGCCTTTGTATCCTTGATTTGTCTATATCGAGCAAGAAAATTTTGAAATTGGACATTTTCATCCACGACAATTTCAACTTCTAGAGTTGACGCTTCCATCTATTTTTTTAATTTTAGTATTTTTAAATTAGTTTAAATTTTTATTTTGAGTTATTGTAGTTTAATATTTGCATTGAATAAAGTTTTGTTTTTAATTTTTCATTATTTTTTTAGTTATATCATTATTATGAATTTATTATTATAAATATTAATATAAATAATAATCAAATTAACTTAAATACAAATAATCAAATTTGGTGTAAAATTTAATAATCAAATTAACTTAATAAAATTAAAAAAAAAAATTTTAATGGTGCTACAGTGCCACGCCAATTGGGTGTGGAGCTACCATGATGCACCAAATTTGGCGTGGCATTGTAGCTCCACATCAATTTAGTGCAGCAAATAGCGTTGGGTTATTGTGGTGTTTTTACACCAAAATGACGCAGGGTTGGAAATGCCCTTAGGCAGTGGAATGAAGACTAGGAAGAGTCATTATACTTTATTTAAGAATTATTTAGGAGTGCATAAATATATAGTTGTCTGTTTTTGGTTTGAATTACTGTTTTTGATATTTCAAAAGCTGAAAATTAGGATATTTATATGTAAGGATTTCATTGAATCATGCAGCGGAATAAAAACAAATTTTTTTTTTTTTCAATGAAACCCTGAAATCCAAGATCAAGGATTGATTATATTTGATTTAATTTCAATAAATCAAACCATTCAAGATTTAATTCATACATGCGATTGGAGGCTTCTTCTCTCTGAAATAGGTTTCGCAAACCGATTCAAGAACAGAATCGCACTCTTGGTATCCACACGAAGGCTTCGCAACTTCAGTTGATTCAATTGCTAGAGTGCATCAAATACGAATAAACATGATCTCTGAAATAGGGTGTTGTGAGGAAGGTCATCTAAAAAATTGTTTGGGAAATTGAGATGCTTGATAATAAACTGTTGAAAAATAGCTTTTAACAAAATCATATGGGGTAGAAATGATAATGGAGAAAGGTTTAGGGACTTATATGTAATAGGCCAAAAAAGGTTAGTTTGTCCCACATTGATTAGGATTGAAAACTGGGAAACTTTTGGGGCCTACATATAAGGACCCAAATCATTATTATTAGGCATTCCAAGTTGTAATTCCATTATACTTCTTTTGTTTAGGGTTCTTTCTTTAAGGACCCTTTAATTTGTAAGTTTTGTTGTATCTCCCTTTTGTTTTAGGTATTTGTTGTATTGCCCAAAAGTTTGTAATGTTTTGGAGATAGTGGAGTTTTCTTTTGCAGCACCCGAGGACATAGGTTTAAATACCGAACCTCGTTAATTCCTGGTATTCTTTATTTTTGCATTTAATTTTGGCTATTTATTTATGATTTACTACTTGTTATTATTATATTCAATAGCTAGCGTTAGAGTTTATGTTTCCGTTGCATAACAA
>NW_022196198.1:666119-670214 GCF_008641045.1 Pistacia vera
GTGTTATATCAAGAGTAATAAATTCTAATTTGTTTGTGTCAATAGCTCTTTAGAAAACAATATATGATGTAGCCAGAACAAAAGCAATGTTCCTAAATTTTCATCACCAAGACAGTTAACCAGAGCTCAAATGTTGAATATTAAGAGTTTTAGATTAGGTGGCTTAAGGAAAGCAAGATCATAGAGATCCAATTTAGTGCAATGAAGAAATAGAATTATTATTTATATATGTTTTTTGTTTATTTAAATTTCAGTGATGATACTGAAGATTGTTGTAGAAAAAAGTGTTGTATGGGGAATAGAACAGAAGGGAGAAAGAAAAAAGGCAGAGAGAAAAGAAGGTTGGGTAATAATTAAGGGATTGGAAGGAAGAAAAGAAAGAGGGAAAAGGAAGGTTTATTGGGATGAGATTCCCTGATGAAAGATGACATGAGCAAGAAGTAAGTATGAGCATATGTTGATTGTTGAGAAAGAAAAGAAAAGAAAAGAAAAGGAAAGGAAAGGAAAGGAAATAGAAGAGAAGCTTTTTGTTTGTCTGGTTGTGAGCGTGAGGCAGAGAGTAAGATAAAAAGAGGGTGTCTTTTTTACTAGGCAATTGGCATGTATTGTACATTAAACCATGCATTTGCAACTTACATCTACTTTCTAAAAGCTTGGATATTCATATTCTTATACCTCCTCCTTTCATTAATCCCTAGGCTCCCTCTTTACTCTTCCTGAATATACCAATTAGATTTCACAATAAAGATAATCCCCCATTCTCTTTATCACAAAACCCATCTCAACTTTGTGTTAGAGCTCTTGATGAAGGGTCCAATATGGAAGAAATGGTGGGTCATGGAGACAAAGTAATGAGGAAACCATTACCCAAATCGAATTATTTGATATTATTATTGCAGGTTGAGGCTAAGCTGCTACCAACTAAAGGGAACTGTGTGACATGGGGACGTGCACAGAAATTGATAAAGTTATAACTATTGTAATTTAGCATCTTTTTCATAACCGTTGACATTCATTTTTCTTACTTTGATTTTTTTTTTTCCTTCCTTCTTTTCCTTTTGGGTTTTGGTTTACCACTAAGTTCCGGACCACCACCACACCCAGCACAAATACACATACGCCATGATCAACTTAGTTACTCCCTTTTTATCTCACGCAGTCACGCTTACACACCTCTTTAGGAAAGTCTACGTTTTTCTCGAAATTATCTAACTCTTTTCTCTTAGTACACATTCATTAAAGAAAGTTGCTTCAAAAGAATTTCTTGGAATTTGATTATGTCTATACTCAATTCAATTTTCAAAAAAATTCCCATATTTTCTTCTTACAAGTTTTATTAAGTCACACTCGATTACAGCTAGTGTGAACGAGTTTATGACTTTCGAGTTTCATTTCACAAAATTTAATAGGCTGAGTGCCAAATTCTCTCCTAATTAAATGACAAAAAAGTTCCATTTCCACATCAATGGTAGTTGCTGGGAAGAAGACTTCTTCTTTCTGATTCAAGCTGACAAAGCAATTTCAATCTAAATTTTCTTTTTGCTTCCAATTTTGTCAGGTCTACATACTATCAATTGACGGCAAAAGGAAACTAACAGTCTTAACATTATATTATATTATGTTATTGGTATTGCTTAGACTTAGAGCTCCCATTTTGTTTATATAAAGCTATATACAGTATTGACTATTGATAGAGAGATTAGGTTAATTTGAAAAGATAAATTATGTCTTCACTTTATACTTGTCAAAGAGTGATGGCGAGATGCCTTATTTGATTCGAATGTAAAAAGTTGACCATAATATATATACAATGGTTGAAAGTCATGTTTAATTTCAATCTTAATTATCTCTCTTCATCTCTTTAACTACAGTACTAAAGTTAACCATTTAACGTACCCTCTTGGAATCTGGAAATATTTTTGATTTCATGGATAATTAATTAACCACCATAATAAAAAAAAACTAAAATGAAATTAAAGGGCTATCACTATCTATCAACTTACAACCAGTAGTATTTGGTTACTTAGAAACGCAAGGGCTCACCAGCTTGTGAATCCCAACTCTCCACCGACACCCTTACCTGACTCACCCACAAGTTTATCTCCTCCATCTATCCTAACATGCTTTGTTTTTCTCAATCTTCTAATGCTTTTCATCATCTACATAATTCAATCATACACGTGATTGAACGAATGTATATGTATTAGGGTAAATCTAAAAGGATGATGATAGTGCATGTAGTGTAGGGTCTTCATGTGAGAGAATGAAAATTTATACATATGTATGGCTCGTCGATTTTCTTTCGCTTTGTTTGGATACAAATACAATGGATATATATCCCTTGAAACTTGTCTATAACTCAATAATGGGGCGCACGAAATTTCCATATAACATTCAACCATGGATCATGTTCATGTACGGACACTGCATGCATACGTGTTCATTTCAGTAGTTATAAAGCACAAAGATATATATATACACAATTTGAACTTAACAACTAGGCTTTTAAAATAAGCTTTTAGAGAATTGTAATACGTTAATTTTTGTTCTAAACTTCTAATTAGGGGTGTTCAAAAGTGGTTAACCGTTTTTCTAAACCGAATCGGATTTTCGGTTCAGGAAAATTCCCAAACCGAAACCGAACCAGTTTTTGGGAGAACTGGTTTTTCGATTAACCGAAAAACAGGTTAACCGTTTTAAAAAAAGCGGTTAACCGTTTTTGAACCGGTTTTCCCTTTTTTTTTATAAATTTTTTTTTTTAATTTTGTCCTAACTTAAATTGTAAATATGGACAATACATTGGGAACTAAGAAAAAAAATTTGGGTTGAGATTTTAGATTGAGTGAATTAGGGATTTATTTTAGTTTAGGTTATTATTTATTTATTTAATATATATATATATATATTTGAAAAACCGGTTTTTGGTTAACCGTTTCTAATTTCTCCCGAACCGGTAATCAAACCGAAACTTCGGTTTTTTGAATTTTTCGAACCGTAACCGAACCGTTTTTTTGGTTAACCGGATTTTCAATTCGGTTAGCGGTTTGGTTCGGTTTTTGCATTTTTTTGAACACCCCTACTTTTAATTGAGATCCTTTCCACTTCATTAGGAGTATATATGATCAATCATTGAAGAAATGTTTAATTTATATTGGTTGGGAGAGATTTTATTCTTATTGCTATAGAAATAAGAATAAAATCTCTTATTGTTTTGATTTCTTATTTTATAATTCATGTTTTAGTAGTATTAGGATTTCAATTCATTGTTTTAGTAGCATTAGGATAACATGGAAATAGATATCAAAAAGTCACTGTAAAATTGAGTGATCAGATTTGACAACTTCATTACACTGATCAAATAGATATTAATATCTTCCTCAATAATCCAAATGAACAATTAGTTGTGTATGTTTTAATTGAAAAAGAAATCATTACTGGAATTAGACAAGAAAAAGAAGGAGATAATCTTGAGGACAATAGTACGGAAATACAAAAAATTTCATGCCAAAAAGTTTTAAACATACTTGAGAGTTAGAAATATTTTAGCTTTAACAAGAAGGTGTTCATGCTGATGGCTTATTATGTATCTGCAAGATGTAACAATAACTCTTAAGCATAAATTATTGTCCTACACAACTTTAAATAAATATTTTATTTTATCTTAAACCTTTAATGTAACGTAGCATATATTTTTTGCAATATGCATATAATTATTACTATATAGAGGCAAATTCTTTAAGACGGGATCTTAAAAAAATATAATTTATTTTTATTTATAACTGACCAAAGTTGGGATCGGAAGTTTTTATAACTATATGAAAATTATTCCTCTATATAATATCAGTATAGAGATGTTCTACTATATATTTAATTAACGGGGTGTTTTTTTTTTTTTTTTTTCTTCACCATTGGCTCTTAATAAGTCTTTGTCTTCATAATCATCCAGCTGGGATCAAAGTTAATTTCAAAATAACTTATGATGATAATGCTTGAATTGATGAAAGTACAAATATTGTTGGTACAAATTAATCACATCACGCATTCATGTGATACCCTTTTTCAAACCCTATAGCTTTATTAAAATATTGTCAACTT